>NC_081778.1:12099186-12399186 GCF_963082965.1 Carassius carassius
ATTTATATTTGATCAACATCAAGATTTTAAGGTTAATAATTATACAGTATGAGTATAAAAAGGTATATTTTAGTCAAGACAACCTTTGGAGTAATTTAAGTATATTAATTTATTTAATATGTTAATTTGGTCTTGGCATATCTGATCTACTTTTCTGCTGCTGTTATTGCTGCTGCTGCTATCACTGCAAGAGCAGAGCAAGTAGGCAGACATACACACAGACAGACATGCAGCTGCTGCACAAATATAGATATATAAAATGGCCTGTAGATGATCTAGACAGGTGTCTCTGAACCAGACTATTTAAATGTTGACAAAGTAAGCTCGGTGGGTGCAGTTACAGCTGAAGCCAATCAGCTTGTGCCATTTAGTAAACAATGTGATTGCTAGCAGATTACATGCAAAAAAAATAAAAATAATAAATTTGTCTTCGAACTGTGCATTTTTCTGGTATGCACTGAGCACTTTATTTTATGGTCTCTGAATAAAGACTGACGATTTTTTCTAGAAGATTTTTTCTTGAAGAACATTATGTGTAGGCTTCAATACTTTTTAAATATATTAAAAGGGCAGGGAAATGCTTAAAAAAACAGTTGTAGTTGTAGATGATGTATTTCATGTTACACCACAGCATGTCAATTTCCCAGAAGTATTTTACATCAACTACCTATTTACAGTATCAGCAGGACAAATATTAAACCCGAAAAATCAGCTCAAAGGGGCTAATCAAAGGGTGCCATCCCAGTGACAGCCTTTGTACATTTTTTTTGAGAGTGTACCAAAGTGATACTTTTATAAATGCAGTTCACTGTCTTCCAAATCAAATGGATAGACACTTACCTGTCTGCTGTCATGTTTGGAGGAGGAACTGCTATTGCTGTGAGATGGAGAGGAGATCTTCTGTGACATGGTGGAACTTTTCTCCTCTGAGCTCATCTCCTTTCAGTGGGAGGGAAAATGTAAAAGGAAAGGAAGAGGAGGAACTGGAGGAGAGGAGATGAGGGAGGGAGAACTGACAGCTCAGCAGTTGTGGGTCTCCATTGCTTGTTCTTCCAAAGCTTGGACACAGTGTTCGAGACTGTGGAGAGATGAAGAGAGAAAGAAAGGGCTGATCAGGAGATGTATGTGACAGGCAACCTCAACATGATGTCAGGCTTTCAACTGTACAGGTAATGAACACCACTCACTCACCACAGGATATCAAATAGCAGAATTATCTGAAAGTATAAAGGCTTGGTCAACAGGACACACAATCTGTGGGTTGTGTTGAGGAAAGATGTCAGTGTGAATCACTGGACATACTATAGATGTCATCCCCGGATCGTCTACATAACTCTCACTCAGCTTCTTCTTATTAAAGTTATGAAAGTGTGGGAGCTACACTGAACAAACACTGTGTCTATGAATCTGTGCTTAATTTATAGCAGCAACAGACATCAGAGATCTTCACTCTGTCTTCCTCTCAGTGTGGTTCTCACATGAATGGAGAACAAAATGCAAATGTCCTCTTGCTTTGTGTTTGGGTTTGTTTAAGTCATGTGTCACAACAGCACCATATACATACTTGTGTTACAGCACCTGTGCTGGTTATTAAAGCAGGTTACAGGGTGTGGGACATATGTCACACACACACATTATATCTGCATGAATTTACAAAACTATCCCAATAAAGATTCCGCAATAAAGAAATAAATACACTTATGTGTCCCGTGATTTTTCCCGGCATCGTTTGATTTTGGATCATTCACACAGCAGTGATTTTCCAGAATCTATGCGTTCACACACATACCGTAAAGACATGAGACGTTGGATTTGACATGTGATGTGACGCCTAACATGTGATATATCACCAAGGCAGATGTATCATATTTTGTATTTCTTTTAAATTAGTTGCACAATTGTTATTCAAGTGTAACTTACATTATCACATATATCCGTTTTTTACTTACCATCATCCACCAAAATATCCAGATTGGTCAATTACCAACAACACAACATTATATTATATACAGTATATGACCTTTTTGGTTTATGATTTGCAGTAGCGACTCTTATGTGTAAGGCATTTTTTTGTTTCTAGCATGCCTTTTGATGGCATTTTGAAAAGCATATTCCAGTCGGTCTCTCACTTTTCTTCATTATAAGCAGCAGCACAGGTCACAATGTGGGACACAGGAATGCAGCAAGGTTAATTAGATTAGTTTTGCACACAGTAAACCAAACACCCCTTCATTTCCATCGGCCTGTGAAGTGAATGTCAATAAACACACATCCTTTCTTATAAATTTCTCTCTCCCTTTGTCTCTCACTATTTCTTTATTAAGGGAAATTATACTTCAGTTCAATCTGTCTAAAATTTCTCTTCCCTGGGAATAGATTATAACACAGGAAAATGTGAAAATGAGCAATATGTTGACTCTTCAGCTAATGTGCATCAGCATCATGCGTCAGCTGCACATCGACATACTAAGATTTAATCACTTCCTGTGAGGATGGAGTAATCTGTGTTTCTTAATGCAACAGTGTGGATGAATGACCTGCCTCAGTGCTCGTGTCTTGTGTTAGGCTAATTTTATCCGACATGCTATGACATGAATGACTAAAAATCTTCATAAACAAGAGGAACACATGCTAATATCCTGTCATTGAAACATGTCCTATGTTATAACATCCATCTTGCATCCAAAGTGGATAGTCAAAGACAGGTTGTCATTTACACATTATATTGCCTTGCACTGAAATGTTTCTCCTGTCCCTACTTTCTCAATGAGAGGGTCTCCTACAAGTCACTACAAGCACACACACACACACACACACACACACAAAAATGCTGTTAAACCCAAATTGCTTGAATTATTTTCTCACCACAAATGTGCAATTACAGAAAGGGTGTTTTTTAATCTCTTTAGTTGGCTAAGTTTTAGTATTTACACTTTATACCTTTACAAGGTTCTGTTGCGACCTTGAAAACACCAAGAGAGATTTGTAGTTTAATTCTAGATGTCATTTTAGCTGAAAAAACAGCTGGATATTCTTATTTAAGTTTCTCCTTTTACACTGGAGGTTGTGTGATTTGTTTAATCTCAGAGGAGTCAAATCAGTCAGCGTGAAGACAATTGTTTGAATTGTACGGCATCTTCTTAAACCTTTAACTGAGCAATTGAGGATACAGATATGGCTAATTACGGTCGCTGCATGTAGTCAGTTTAAGTAGCTGTGGTGACTGGTTTGTTCCGGTAAGCAGACTCCTGGGTGTGAGTAAATGGCACTCTCCACTGCTGCCAGTCTCACCTCACCCTGCGCCACTTCAGAAACCAACAGAGAGCAGCTGCCTCCATGTACTGCCCCCATTATTTATTCATTCACTTTCCACTGATCACACTAAACACACACACACTTATTATGCACACAGCTATACATGTAGACACTTACATACCCACATACATAAATACCTGTATTATGATATACAGTACCCCACCTAAAACCTTTTCAATTGTATTCTTCTTATTGTTTATTAGAATTAATTCTAACACCTATTCTTTATTAATTATGCATGCAGCTCTACTAAGACAATGTATTGGCAATTGGAATGATAAAAAACAACAATTTTCAAGGCATAGAGTTTTCTGGAGGTCTACTGCTGTTTTTCATGAGTTCTTTCTCACTTCTTTCAGGATTTTCTGCTGTGTTCTTTACAGGATGTCCACGTTAGGGAGAGAAGAGATAAATCTAGATAAATCTACCACAGATATATTTTATTTTCACTCACAGAACACCAAGACTAAAGCATTTTTTTTCTGCTTAAATTGGTGGGATGATCTTTAGTTGTTATAGTTTGCATGGAAAAACCCTCTGTTCACTAACATAGACTGCAAAAACAAATCTGAAGTAAACATCCCTCTAAGAGATACATCCAACTGGGATCAGTTAAACATAAAACCAGCCTAATTATACAGCTCAGACAGATTGAGAAACATCAAACGTCTTTTAAATCAGACTGCACAATATTTATATTAGCTAAGACTTTGGTCATCGTTGACAGCACTGACTGCCGTCATTTCTTGAATCTTATTTACTGTACACATCGAATTTGTTTTGTCTGGAAAAGAAGGAATTTGTGGACTGTCCATACCTTCTTTAAAGTGAACAGAACAGAATTTTGTTTTGCACTCATATAGTGTGCATCAGGCTTAAGACCAATTAGTCAACTAGTCGTTTAAGTAATTCATGAACTAGTTGACTTTGAAAATGTGTATCGCTGTAACCTAAAATCGACATGTTCATCTACATCAAAAAAAAGAAATGCACATGTTATGCATTAACTAACCTTACACAAGCAGAAATGCGCAAACACATGTGCACACAACCATATAAACCATGCAAACACACACACAATAACCATCATACAAAGACCAGCAGAAGTGCAATCACATGCACACGGCATGTAACCCTAGCTTTATGAAGCAGGCTGATTGTCTGAAGAAAATCTCTCAGCAATGAGTCACGTCCTACTGTCATGTGTACAGCTGAGTACAGCACAGAGACAGTATGATTTCAGTTGTAAGCATAGATGTTGAATATCAATTTGATCTGAGCTATTTCTGCTTTTTCATAGCGTTTCTTAGGAATCTGATGCTTAAGTGCTGATTGATGCATAAATAGCACTTCTGTTGTGTATTTGGTTCATGAGTTCACATTCATACTGTAAGAACCTTTTCAGTTGCAGCTTGCCTTCTGTAATCAAGGGGCTCAAGCTTTTGACTTTAAAGAAATAGTTCAACCAAAAATACATTTACACATTTACACCCCCTTATATTATTTCAAACCCATTTAACTTTCTTCCATAGAACACAGAAGATACATTTTGAAGAGCTTTTTCATATAGTATGAGAATAGTCTGTGTGACTCGTAGACTATAGTACATATATTCTGAAGCAAAAAAATGTATTTTTTTGTTTGTTTTTTGTTTTGAAGTTATTACACACTGATAATCTCCTCCTCCTTCTGTACTGCTGTAACCTGTCATTGAGTTGTACAGATGAATCCATCTCATGAAAGAGTAAAATAAATGTTTTATTGGTTAAAGGCAAAAATTAAATCCAACCATTTTTTGGGCAGTGCTGGATGGTTCTACAACCCGAATTCCGGAAAAGTTGGGACGTTTTTTAAATTTTAATAAAATGAAAACTAAAGGAATTTCAAATCACATGAGCCAATATTTTATTCACAATAGAACATAGATAACGTAGCAAATGTTTAAACTGAGAAATTTTACACTTTTATCCACTTAATTAGCTCATTTAAAATTTAATGCCTGCTACAGGTCTCAAAAAAGTTGGCACGGGGGCAACAAATGGCTAAAAAAGCAAGCAGTTTTGAAAAGATTCAGCTGGGAGAACATCTAGTGATTAAGTTAATTGATATCAGGTCTGTAACATGATTAGCTATAAAAGCTTTGTCTTAGAGAAGCAGAGTCTCTCAGAAGTAAAGATGGGCAGAGGCTCTCCAATCTGTGAAAGACTGCGTAAAAAAATTGTGGAAAACTTTAAAAACAATGTTCCTCAACGTCAAATTGCAAAGGCTTTGCAAATCTCATCATCTACAGTGCATAACATCATCAAAAGATTCAGAGAAACTGGAGAAATCTCTGTGCGTAAGGGGACAAGGCCGGAGAACTTTATTGGATGCCCGTGGTCTTCGGGCTCTCAGACGACACTGCATCACTCATCGGCATGATTGTGTCAATGACATTACTAAATGGGCCCAGGAATACTTTCAGAAACCACTGTCGGTAAACACAATCCGCCTTGCCATCAGCAGATGCCAACTAATCTGCTGTTAAAAAATACGTCAAAGACAACCACGAACTCTTCAGCAGCTGGAAATCTATATAAGGCAAGAATGGGACCAAATTCCAACAGCAAAACTCCAGCAACTCATAGCCTCAATGCCCAGACGTCTTCAAACTGTTTTGAAAAGAAAAGGAGATGCTACACCATGGTAAACATGCCCTGTCCCAACTATTTTGAGACCTGTAGCAGAAATCAAAATTGAAATGAGCTTATTTTGTGCATAAAATTGTAAACTTTCTCAGTTTAAACATTTGCTATGTTATCTATGTTCTATTGTGAATAAAATATTGGCTCATGTGATTTGAAAGTCTTTTAGTTTTCACTTTATTAAAATTTAAAAAACATCCCAACTTTTCCGGAATTCGGGTTGTAATTCAGGAATAAAGCCATATTTCTGGACGGTTATTTTAAGCTAACGGTAAACAGGTGCTTATATGGTCTTCACTTAAAAACATGTAATTCACTGATATAGTGTTACAATAACATAATGAAGTACTAAGATGTAACATAAAGCCCTAATGTACATAAGTGATAAGAAGAAACTACGGAATAGATATTTCATGTTAAGTGTCACATAAGTCATTCCAGGAACGTCGATTTATGGTTCTCCATCAGCTCAATCCAGAGATCCAGCTGAGCCAGAGATTTACATATAGCAAATCAAAAGTTACTTTGATATGTGAATCTCTGGTTGTCAAGTCATAGAAAAGACTAGATAGGGAAACCGGACACATCATAGAGCTCTAACTCACAGCTTATTTACTGCCCGTAACGCCCGAGGCGCACAGGGCACCCACTCACAGACAGCCGTTAAACTGAAAGATTCATTAATGCTGCGGGCAATCCCAGACCCTCTCAGTCACACTACATCAATTATACACACTGTAATAACAGGCAGATACACAGACTTTTCATTTCATTCTTTGATCAAAACTCTGTCATGGCAGGAAAAGTGACAGCTGTTGGTAAGCACTATTTATAACTTATTCATTAATCATTAGGGAAGCAGGCGAAAGGAAAATGGACCAACAGACTGTTTTAACAGAATCACAAGAGCAACTAACTCAGCCTTTGCATTATACACATATTCACCATTGCAGAGAGACTCCAGACCCACTTTTGTTCAGTTGGATGTACAATGCTGGTGACCTCAGCAACTGTGTATCTACAGAATTTTCAACTAATATAATAATAATGGCATTCTGAAGGATCATGTGATTCTGAAGGCTGAAGTATTGTAATTGTAAATATTTAGTTTTGCAATTACATTAATAAATTTCATTTTAAAAGCTATATATATAATATATCATATTTTGCACAGACTGCACACTATTCTAGCTATTACTGTAAACTGTCTAAAGTTGTTACTGTTGTTACTGTACAAAGCACAGTAAACTATTTCTATAAAGATATCATTGCACTACTGTTATTTTGCATATAATACATTGTTTAACAATACTTTTGCACACTCATCCAACTGTATTTATTACCACTGTTCTCACGTTGCTGCTGTTCATAATGTGTATATAATACTACATTGCTCTGTTCATAATGTACATACAATCCCTACTAGGCCTCTCACGATAACAAATTATGCTGGACAATAAATTGTCTAAGAAATTATCGCGATAAACGATAATATTGTCATTCGAAGACCAGTTTCAACTAATATAATAATAATGGCATAATAACGCAGGTACACCTTTTCAAAGATCAATAAACTTTTATTTTATTTATGGCAGATTCAGAGCAAGAAATAACAACATGTTGACTTTGTGCGGCTTAAAATTAATTAATTTTGTATGTTATATTATGTATATATGCCAGTTAGGGATGCTCATATTGACCGTTTGACCGTTAACCGAAAGTAAATATTTTGACCGATGAATTTTTTTGTGCTCAAGTTCGTTATTTCAAATGCGGTATGCGCGCTCATTATGGAAGCGACGTGCTCGTTTTTTCCAGGCGCGTCCGCACTGCATCTAGTTAAAAACATCTCATCTATTCAGAATGACGCAAGCTCACCAGGTCATGTGAAAAGAACCGACTCAATCAGCTTCCTTCGGGGTGAAATTCCCCGTTGTTTTTTTAAAAATGGGCTGAACCCGAACACTGCAGAATTTTTTACTTTTCTTCGTAAATAAATCTTGTAGCAGAGTTACAGCAAGGGTTTTTCGGTGGTGGAAATCCATTACTGAAATTTTCTTGTAACGGAGATCACAGCTGTCTGAGCGCTTTGGAAAGAAGAAGAAAACGACGCGCTTTGTGTGTGTGTGAACTCACTGGGCGCATTGACACACGCAACCACATATTAAGCTGAGCAAGCCAAATGAAGCGAGCGAAAAGTAGGCCCATTTCGACAGAAAGGGCAATGAAATAACTTGCAAAATATGCTACCGGTATTAGAATAAAGTAGCCTACAGTAGTTGTGCAAGTACAATGCTGTATCACTTGAGACGGAAACATCCACAAGCAAATGAAAGAACCAAAGCTGCATGGTCACTCTAGCGAGACGTTATCTCTTTATTCCCGGGACATCTGTGCTATCGGAGAAGGTGTTTTCCACAGGCTGCGCTCCAGACTAACCTTACATCATGACATGTTACATTTTTAAATAAAAATGGAAAAAACTTATCGCGGCCGAAAATATTATCGAGCTCATTTTTTTAATCGTGCGATTAATTGATTTATCGACTATCGCAACAGGCCTAATCCCTTCAATTGAGTTCCTATTTATATTCTGTATACACTCTGCTCAATACTGTAAATAGCAACTCCACTGTACATTTTGTATATCATAGCTTCACTTAAAGTACTTTGAACTTTTATGTATATAAAACACTATATTCTTGCACTTCTGGTTAGATGCATTTCATCAACTGCATTTCATTAACTCTGTACTTGTACTCTGCATAATGACAATAAAGTTTAATCTAATCTAATCTAATCTAATAACATATATATATATATATATATATATATATATATATATATATGTTATTTTAATTTGTGCTATTATTTTACAATATAACTTTTTTTACTGTAAATAAATGCAGCCTTGATGAGCATAAGAAACTTCTTTAAAAAACATTAAAGAATATTACAATATTGCCCCAATGTTTATTTATTTTTTTAACAAGAGCAAGATTTATTTATTTATTTTGCAGAAATTGTGCAAAAAAAGAAAAAATATTTATTGCTTAATCTAATTAATCCAGACTATTACTTACACAGCTTTGAAATAAAGCTTTGATTACGCATCCTACTGACATAATAAAAAAAGTAATTAAGTAATTATCAGCTATATGTATCAGCCAAACCTTCTATACCAATGCATTCCTAATAAATACTCTGTATGACAAGAGAGTGGCAACTCCTATATAACAATAATTCTTATTAAATATTTATAAGGATAACAAGTGTGACCGAGAAAATGGGCTGCAACACCACCAAACCCACTTAACCCAAATTTTCCCTTAAGATCATGCATAGATGCAGCTCAGCAGAAAGACAACCACCTCTGCAGGTTGAGACCCCTCGCCTGTTACTGCACAAAGGCACGGGAGTGACGTAAGTCATGAGATAGGATGACTGGCAGCTCTCTCTGTGTCTGCGGCCCTGTAATTTAATCTCTCTGTCACAGGGTGCAGCGTATTGTATGTTGCTTTTAAAAAAGTGAGAATGGCACAGACATTGCCAAAAATAACCACTACATAAGGCTCTGATGGAAAACGAATGATAGTGGCCGTACAGGCAAGGCAGCCGTGGAAGGATGGAGTGCTAAAATGTTCCAGAAGATAAAAGGGTGATGCCAAGGGGTCTCACTAAACGTAGGAAGCCCAAAACTCTCTGAAACACACATATAAACACCCACACACAAATACACCTTGAATAATTGCTCTACTTTGTTCAAAAAGTTTTAAGGTATATAATTAAAGCACATGCAGAACACTTCATTATTGCAAATGTAAGAGGTGGTTTCAGTCATAGACAGAGGCGTAAATCAGGGCTTGAAAACGAAAAAAAAAAAAAATTCAATCGGTTCTCTCCGAGCAGAATCGATATTTTAACATTTCTGTTCTGCGTTCCTCTGATATTATTACCGTTCCGAAACCGGTTCAGGTGGAAGAAATACCGGTTAATAACATTATTTTTAAAAAACAATATTATTTGCCTAATAATAATAATATAATAAAGTATAGCGTTTTCTTTTCTCAAAAAGAAAAGGAAAAAATAGAGATCTAACGCTTAGTCACAGCCAATAGGCTACAGCATCATCATCTCTAGATTTTGGCCAAATGTAAGCTACTTAAAAAAAAAAATTATCAACACTTTAAAGACGAAGTATTTTTAAGCCAAAAAATCTATAATCATTATTTAAAAGTTGGGAATAATCAAAGGAGAGCTGCGGTCCTCTGTTGGCAGGAAAGGCTAAGCATGCTGGCGCTTGAGTGTCGAATGCACATGCACCAACACCGAGAAAAAAAGGCCCTTTTGCGCTGCGTCATCAGGCCTAATTTGGTCTTAATCCGGCCCTGAAGGCGGTTCATTGTCATTGAGACTTGCCTATGATGAGTTCTCAGCTGAGCAGACATTTCACTAGCTGGCTTCAGCTTCACATGGAATTCGTGATTGGTTGACAGCAAATTTCAAATATTAAATGGAACGATAAAATAACGTTAATAACCGGTTATCAGCCGTTTAAAATTTTCGATTCTGTTCGGAACTATAAAATTTGATTTCGTTTCTGGTTGTGGTTCTGTTCCTGTCAAAATTTCATTCGTTTCCGTATTCGTTTTCGTTCCTTGAACCGGTTCGGAGCCCTGGAGTAAATGCACCAGAGTGATCGTATAGACATATTACCATTGACCCGCAAGCCTCTGTCATACACAAGCAGGATAATCAGGAGGATTTTACAATGGGCTGGAGTAACTGGCAGTATTACAGGAGCAATGGAGCTCAATTAAAGAGGTATACACACATTACAGCAGTAAAAAGATGATGGTTTAGTAAACTTGAGTACTTCTGAGGAGGTTGTGACACACAAAGCTTGTTGGATGAATGGCTACAGTGAGGGTTTCTTCACAACTTCTGCCTGCACAAAGTGTTGGCAAACATCAAGCAGGCACTTATTCACCTTAGGGGATAGTGACATGTTAGAGCTTGAATTTATGTATTTCCCTCAAGAGAAACTGGTTTAAAGAAAGAAATGTAGCTGTATATGGCAATCCGTGCTCTTTGGAGACCTCTAGATTATTTGCATTTTAGGTTTATTACTAACTGGAGATTATAGCAAGGTTTTTGGTTGCTAAAGTTTTATTTCCTGAGTTCTAAACAACACAAAAAGAGTTTAAAATATGTATACCTTGTTGAGCTTAACCACTCAAAGTGTCCATGGTCAATGAAAAGAGTGTCTAAAAAAACAACTCAACACAATTTGATTGAATCAAGTTATTTGGACATATCTAATTTTATTTCAGTTAACTCAGTTTGCATTAGTTCAAACTACGTGAAATATTTGAGTACAAATAACATTTCCATCATCTAACCATAATAAAGTTCAGCCAAAATTATATGGTTTATAATGGTTTTTGTTGTTGTTTTTTTGTATTTATTTTTTATTTACCCTTTTATATCATGACATTTTTCTACAATAAAACTGAAATAATTTATTAACTTTTTAGTTCGGGATTCTTTTTGGCATTACATGTCAGCTGATCACACTAATAATCTTCCCCTTTTCAGTAGCTCCCAAATATCTTTTGCATGTTTTAAACACATGATATATGTGATGATATTTGAGAGCTCTGCCAGAAGGGAATATTAGCAAAGAATAACAGCTTAAATTTCAGTCTTTTTCTGCATACAGAGTTATCATATGGACCCAAGTCATATAAATTACTAAAAACAAATAAAGTAATACTGAGGACAACACGTTGCTGAGAAAATGCTGACCAAATTTTCACATTTGGTGAACTAAACTTTAACATTCCAGTCCCTGTAGTATTACAGTTCCAGTTTACAATATAGATGTCAGTTTGAAGTCTGGCCTCTGGTGCTACACGTCAAGTAATATTACACTGGATGACTTGAACAAGACCTTGTTTTCAATCAGACATGGTCTGTTATTTTAAGAGACGATAAAACATGTATGACTGCACAATGCTACCCTATAAAAGTGGTGGTTTCTGGGTGAGTGAACACAGACACATAGGAAATTCGACAGACACAGAACAGATACTGAGCGAGAGAGAGAAACATCAGCAGAACACACCAAGAGAAAAAGAACATAAAATAAGCCCAATGAAAAAAGAGGAGAAATGGAAAAGCCAAAAAATCTATCATCATTATTTAAGAAACAAATTCAGCTCAATTTAGTTCAGTTTTATTTCAGTTTAATAGTAGTGTTGATGTTGCAAAGTTAATGTCATTATCCAGCTAAATTCAGTTGAATGATTCATAATGTAACTAAATATATTGTCTTTTAAACCCTAGATGATAACATCTAGTAAAGCATTTCAATATTTGTTTTTTTACAACAACAACAACAAAAAAATATATATGTTGGAAAATACTTCTTAAAGAGGTTGTACCCCCCACTACAAAAACAAAATCCTGCAGGTAGTACAGCCGTAAAGACAAATCTATACAGCTCATTGTCTTTTAATGTGTTCCCAATAGATTAAGTCAGGAAATCCCTACTTACTCTCCATTGAGAAAGCCTTATGCACACCGTGCCACCTCCGCTTAGCAGCCCAGAGTCAAGCCCAGTCTAATCAGCTGCTGGGCCTGAATTATGCAGCAGATCCTGAAGAGACTCGAAAACAAAGTGTTTAATGGTAAATGCATTTCTCTCTGATTTGCGATGAATTGCATTCTATGAGTGGCTGATAGAGATTGAGACCTCAGGCCTCACACAATATTGCTGTGCAAGAAACATGGGAGCTCCTCCTTTGGAAGTGCTTTATAGGTGTAATGTTTATCTCTGACTTAACAGCGTTCTTCACACCAACAGATCCAGACTGAGGGAGAAATCTTGTCGTTATCACAAATGTACTTGTGAACTCAGTATAGCAAAATTATCAAGCATTAAAATACCGTCACCCTTCATGTTCTTCCAAACCAGTAGCCAATAACTTGCTTTCTTCTGTGGAACATGAAAGATATTTTTCTTTTTTTTTTCTCCCTGTCATGCAATTAAAATGTTGTTTTTTAGGTCTGCACTGACCTTCGTTATATGGGCAAAGTATAGTGTTGTCAAAAGACCCAGTACTTCGGTACCAAGTCGGTACTAAAAAAATGAAAATGTGACGGTAGCAGGTTTCTTTAAGTTCCGGTGGTACCGAGTACCCGGTCAACCTGGTTCTTGACAGTGCTATGATTTCCGCGAAGCAGAAAACGCGGACGGAATCTCAAAAACCAGTCATGAAAATTAAACTTACATTTTAATATGGACAGTCACGGAATTTGTCCAAGTTAGTATTAATCAATCAAATCAAATCTCCATATGGACCAGTATCTGTAAATGTTAAGCTGCAAAAGTTGGTTGAAATATGAATACTGCATGTTCTGCGCATCTCTGTGTGAATGAATGAATGGTTTGTTAACTACATAGACTGAGTGTGATGCTTGCAGTAATTTCAGCATCTGCGGTCTCAATGAGGACATAAGTACATCACCAGAACTGTTCTGAGTCACTTCACAAGCATTTTACCGTTTCATTTGAGTAAAACCAGTGTCAAAATAAAAGTTCATTTTTACATAAAGGCATTGTGCTAGAAATATTACTATTATTTAGTAGAATGTATTTGATACTGCTACTACTGTTGAAAAAATTTATAAAACTTTATTTTTTAAATAAATCACACAATATTTCTTCCATGTTTTAATTTGAATAGCAAATCCCCTTTATTTACCAAAAAATAAAATTTTTAAATTTCATTAATTAAAAGACAAATTAAATTTGCGTGAAACTTGTTTACTGTTTTTCATAATTATATTACATGTAAAAAAAAATGTAAACACAATTGTAAATAAGTATAAAGAATGGCAATGGTTTTATTTTTAGTGATAAAAAGTGTGTGTTTTTTTAATTAGCATATTTTTGTGTTTTGCTTTGGTACCGAAATTGGTACCGAGAACCGTGGATTTTCACTGGTATCGGTACCGAACACTGAAATTTTGGTACCGTGACAACAGTAAATAGATAAAGACATGAAATTAGATAATCTATATGGATTAAAACATTCTGCAGAAGTGGAAAAGTTAAATCTCCATGGTATAAGTGTAAAATGCCCTAATCAAACCAAAGAACTTAAGTAGTTAAATGAACTAAAACACCCAAGTCATTGGTTCAATGTTTTTTTTTATCCACTAAGATGAAAATCCCAACATACTGTACATCTTGTTGGGATTTTCATCTTTGCAGTTAAAAATAAAAACAATACAATACCACCATGGATGTTCTGTGCTTATTGACTTCTTTTTGGCTGAACTATTTTTCACCAAATGCCCCCTGTCCACAGAATTAAAGTTATTCAAAACATTCAGCATTTTCTCAGCAAGTTTCTTAGAGGATGTTTTATCTCAGCTGGACATCTGCCTTCATTAACTTTCACTCTTTTCTTAAGACATCTGCTCCAGGTTACTGTCAAACACAGACAATTCAGCTGAGAGATCTGGACCATAACAAACTTCACTCTGCTATTCTGTCTGCATTTACATTTGAATTCAAATATGCAGGAGGAATGCAAATCTTTACAATAGACAAAAAGTCTCTTGCTTTTGTGTTTGGTTTATTTTTTATTTTGAAGGTAAGAACAAGGTAAAACTATCTGTCATTAGAACAGAATGAGTTAGCATTCTTTACAAATTAACACTCAAGTTGCTTGTTCAATACAATGTGGTTTAAAAGTCTGAGAATCTGGAATTCAAAATGTAATTTAAATCAGGAAATGAACAGAATGTTTTAACAGGGCTCCCACTCCTTGATAAGCTTCAAATTCAAGGACCTTTCAAGGACTTTCAAGGTCCAGTACCCTCAAATTCAAGGACTTAATGTGTGGACACATTTCAAATGAGAGCAAGGTTACATCGTTATCGTTATCGTTAGTGTTATCTTGTAAGATACATTGTTAAAGTTTTAAGCTGTGGGTGTGGGCAAGGTGGGGGCTGGGGTGTGGTTTGTTGAAGGTTAAAGTAGTGCCCAAAGTAGTGCAATGACCATACGATTTTCCATACACAAAATACATATTTTAAAATCACTGTTATGCATATTGATCATAAGCACAGCTAAAAAGCTTCCTACCAGTGGCCCTCCTTTACAACAGTTTAAACGTAGTATAGGAGAAAAAAATTGAGGACTTGGCAACCCTGCATTCAACACGAGCTGCAGGAGTCAGATTTGACTGATCACTGGGTGAGTAGAGAAAGATGTCTGATTCAGAAGAGATTTATTACTCTGGGTATTGATAATTGCTCTCGCGAAAATGCACGAAAATTATGCAATATTAGAATGTTTGCAGGGAGCGGGCGGTACTGGACACAAAAAATCACGGGAGCGCTTAATAATGGTCAGAAATTCAGTGGGAGCGGGATTAAGAAAACAGTCCCTTGCAGCGCTCTAATACAAAAAACGCACTGGCGACTGTAGAAAGCAAAAGCGGAATTCTCGTCATTTTGGGCGATTCAGAAATCTCGGCCACACAAAGTACCTCACATGCTAAACACTTAACGGAACGAGTAAATGCGCGTAATTTATGTGAATCAAGCAAGCTTCTATGTATATGCCACGAATATATAACGAAATAACACATTAGCGTACCAGAGGGAATAATATATTTTTTTCCAGAAAACTTCTCGCACAAAATAAATTCAAGCTGTTTCAAGGACCTACATCAATATATGTTTATTTTCAAAAACCTTCCAGGGCCTTGAAAAAAAAAATTCAGATTCAGAGAATTTCAAGGATTTCAAGGACCCGTGGGAACCCTGTTTTAAGATTTTGAAACATTTTAAATATTATACTGAATAAAAGAATTAGAAATATTTAATACTCTCATATAATCTAAGCAAATAATCAAATGTGACACTGAACATGTGAAGTAATTTGTAAAAAAGTTCAGATGTTATTCTGTTAAAGCATTTAATTCTTAGTGGATCAATTCAAGACATGCTGGAAAACATGATTTTACACAAAAAATGCAGTTAAGTTTATGCAGCTCGAGTCCTGCTGTCATATAGACATTCTGAATTGTTGTAATATTTCACTCAAATTATGCTGGTAATTGAATTTGTAAATGACGCTGCATAAGAGTAAAATGTAAAAGAGACCAATTTTTGCTGCTAGTTTCAGAATTTCCTTGTCATTTGCTATTAATTCTTATAAAAGTTACATTGTTTAAAAAGTTTTATACAATATCTTCTAACAATGCATTATAAACCACTATTTAAGCACAAGCACGTCCTCAGCTAGAGCTGGAGCACTTCTGGCTAATTTATCATTATAATAAATTAGTCAGCATGTCTCTCAGGCAGCTCTACTGAAAATCAGTGTTGGTGTATGTTCCATCTGTCTCCTTGAGCAGAACATTAACCTTTCCTATTTCAGATACACCAGTTGATTTACAAACACTTCAAGAAGAGCAAACATTGCTGTGTGGTGTTTCAGCCATGCATAAACTAAAGGGCTAAATCAGGACTACTCAAATTTAATGTGGTTGTTTAAAAATATTATTTTATGGTAAAAAAAAAATGTATGTCAATATAATGGTATTTACTGTATCATGATATAGTTCTTTTTCTTTAAATTCAACCATGTTTTAGATCAATGCTATTGCATAACCATGTCACAATTCATATTTCTAATAATCCGGTGAATTACTGTAAATGTTTTCCAAAAGGTTATTTGGAACTTGATGGACGCAGACTAAACAAAGCCAAACCAAATGATTATTCCTAACCAATGGATGGCAAGTCTGGCATCCAGTTTCATATTATGTAACAATTAAAAACAACGGCAGCAGCTTTTTACACTATTTACACTATTGCAGATAGCAATAAATTCTATTTACACTAATGTGCAAATGGCTGTCACGGTTGGTAAACCGTGATCTCGGGGTGTTTGCACTTTGTGGTGAAATCTGTGTGTTTCGCATCTGCACTAATTAGCTTGTGGGCGTCTCTGTTAATTGTCATCAGCAACTGCTGTCACTCATTACTCATCCACTATATATTGGCTTGTCTCACGTCTTGTGTTTGTGAGATCGTTGTTTAATGTCGGTTACCCTGTTTGTTGGCTCTAGTGTTGTCTGCGTTGGATGTCTGTGTTTTTCCCCAGAACCTCATCCACTCAGCCACGGACACTTACCTTCGGCTCTATTCCCCGCAGCTCCTGTGCCATCCTCTCCTGCTGCCTACTCACCGTCATCATCCGGACTACTCACCTTCTCTCCGCCATCATCCGGATTCCTCACCGCCTCACCACCACCACGGAGTATCGTCTTCTCAGCCTCATTGTTCCTTTGTGTCTTATTGTTCATCTCACTTCATTAAAACTGTTAACTCACATCTGTTTCCTGACTTTCCTTCACCCCACCGTCACAGAACGATCTCACCATCATGGAAGCAGCGAGCACCAATACCCTCACGGACTTCATGCACCACAGCGTCAAACAAATGGATCAGCAGCAGGAGAGCATCTCGAACACCGGACGCGCTGTCCAAGCGCTGGTGGCACAGGTGTCCGAGCTCACCCAGCAGATCCGACAACTAACATCTCCCACTGCGCCCATCGCACCGCCTGCACCGTCCGTCCCCCGGGAGATTCCCCAGGACCACTTCCGGCCAGAGCCGCGACTTCCGGCGCCGGAGAATTATTCGGGTGAGCCAGCGTTTTGCAGAACTTTCTTAACTAAGTGTTCAATGCATTTCGTCCTACAGCCCCGCACCTTCGCCACAGAGCATTCTAAGGTGGCATTCACACTTACGTTGTTGTCCGGCAAGGCTGCCTTATGGGGGACGGCGGTGTGGGAGAACCAACATCCGTGAAGAAATGAGGAGAGTATTCGACCGTACCGCGACCAGCAGGGAAGCCGCTGATCAACTCTCGGAACTCTGTCAAGGCTCTTCCTCAGTGACCGATTATTCCATCGAGTTCCGCACCCTGGCGGCCGCGTGCCAGTGGAACGAGGCGGCGCAGTGGGATCGATTCCTGCATGGGTTATCCGACCGTGTTCAGAAAGAGATCTACCTCCTCGAACTGCCCCCCACTCTCAACGGACTCATAAGAGTTGGCTCTACGGGTCGTCGCACGGATTAATCGCCTGGGTCGCCAACCCAGTCCTTCTCGCCCCACCATCTCTCCTGCTAGGGGGCGCTTGAGTCGAGAGAACACGGTTGGTTCCGTCGACGACCACGAGCCCATGCAGGTGGGTAGAGCTCGGCTGTCCCGGAGGGAGAGGGAACGGCGGAGGTCCCAAGGACTGTGTTTGTACTGTGGAGGCTCTGCTCATAACACCTACTCATGCCCGGTAAAAGAGTCAGCCCGATAGTAAATTTGAGGCTACTATCGGGTGGGATCTCTGCTGAGAAGTCCTCATCTACATCATCGACCCTCCTTCCGGTGAAACTGCGGTGGAGGAATCAATATCACGAATGTCACGCCCTTCTGGACTCCGGAGCCGAAGGTAACTATATTGATTCTTCACTTGCACACCACTTGAACATTCCTGTCCTTTCTGTGTCTCTCCCCGTCCATGTCACCGCACTCAACGGTCAGGAACTGCCTCACGTCACACACCATACAGAACCCATCACACTGCTCACGTCTGGAAACCATCACAAAACCATATCCTTTTTCCTCATGGACTCCCCTGTTGCTCCCATTGTTTTAGGTCACCCCTGGTTAACCAAGCATAATCCACGAATGGAATGGGGTTCTAACACTCTCACATTGTGGAGTGAAAGATGTCATGAGTCTTGTCTGGTTTCTGCTTGTCCTGTTGTCCCTGTTTCTGTCTTTCAGAAGGAGAACATGGTTTTGCCAAACATGCCCGTTGAGTATCTGGACCTGAAGGAAGTGTTCAGTAAGTCCCGTGCTGCTTCTCTCCCTCCGCATCGTCCCTACGACTGTGCTATAGACTTAGTGTCAGGTAAGTCACCGCCTAAGGGCAAGTTATACTCTCTGTCTATTCCTGAGATGGAGGCCATGGAGAAATACATTTCTGATTCCTTAGCCTCTTCTCCAGCGGGGGTGGGGTTCTTTTTTGTGGGTAAGAAGGATGGTTCTCTGCGACCTTGCATTGATTACCGAGAGCTGAACAAAATCACGATAAAGAATACCTATCCGTTACCACTCATGTCTTCAGCTTTCGAGAGGTTGCAGGGAGCATCCATATTCACAAAACTGGATTTACGTAATGCTTATCATTTGGTCCGCATCAGGAAGGGGGATGAATGGAAAACCGCTTTTAATACCCCTAAAGGGCACTTTGAATACTTTGTGATGCCGTTCGGGCTCTCCAACTCGCCTGGGATTTTCCAAGCACTCGTGAATGACATGTTGAGAGATATGGTAGATCAGTTTATATATGTTTACCTGGATGACATACTGATTTTTTCTTCATCTCTCCAGGAACACGTTCAACACGTCAGACGAGTGCTCCATAGGTTACTTGAGAATGGGCTTTTTGTCAAGGCGGAGAAATGCGTATTCCATGCACAGTCTGTTCCTTTCCTAGGGTATATCGTCTCGTCCGAGGGAATACGTATGGACCCTGACAAGGTTAAGGCTGTGATAGATTGGCCATCTCCAGACTCCCGTAAGGCCCTACAGCGGTTTCTGGGGTTCGCCAATTTCTATCGACGTTTCATACGTAATTTCAGCCAACTAGCCTCACCTCTGACAGCCTTGACCTCTCCCAGTACTCCGTTCAGGTGGTCGGACGCAGCTGAGGCTGCGTTCGCTAACCTCAAGAACCGCTTCGTTTCGGCTCTCTTCCTTGTGGCCCCTGATCCCACATGGCAGTTCGTGGTGGAGGTCGACGCGTCAGATGCTGCTTCGAACGATAAGGTACATCCTTGCGCGTTTTTCTCTCATTGACTATCTCCTGCCGAACGCAATTATGACATTGGCAATAGAGAGTTGTTGGCCCGTCAAATTGGCATTGGAGGAATGGCGTCACTGGTTGGAAGGTTCAGGGGTTCCTTTTATTGTTTGGACCGATCATAAAAATTTAGAGTACATTAGAACTGCCAAAAGACTCAATTCCAGGCAGGCTCGGTGGGCACTTTTTTTCGGTCGTTTTGAGTTTACCTTATCGTACCGCCCGGGTTCCAAGAATGTCAAACCCGACTCTTTATCACGTCTTTTTGATCCCCCCGCCGTCCGGAGACTCCCGAGTGTATTTTACCTGAGAAATTAGTGGTCTCAGCACTCGTATGGGAGGTCGAGTCGAAGGTCAAGACGGCCTTACAAGGGGTAACGCCTCCGTCCGGTTGTCCACCGAACCGTTTATTTGTGCCGGAGGAGTCAAGGTCCGAAGTTTTCCAGTGAGGTCATTGTTCTAATGTAGCTTGTCACCCAGGGATAAGTAGAACTAATGGGTTAGTTAGACAATGATTCTGGTGGCCACGTATGGCTCGTGACGTCCACGATTTTGTTTTGGCTTGCTCAGTTTGTGCCAGTGGTAAGTCATCTAACCGACCTCCTGATGGGCTTCTTCAACCGCTGTCTGTCCCTTCGAGACCCTGGTCCCACATCGCTCTAGATTTTGTTACCGCCCTCCCGCCCTCTAATGGCATGACGGTCGTTTTGACCGTAGTGGACCGGTTCTCGAAGGCGGCACATTTCACTCCCTTGCCCAAATTACCTACAGCCAAGGAGACAGCGGTCACTGTCCTAGATCACGTCTTTCGGCTTCATGGCCTCCCGGTAGACGTGGTTTCGGACAGGGGATCTCAGTTTATATCCAAATTTTGGAAAGAGTTTTGCAAATTGTTAGGAGCGTCAGTTAGCTTGAGCGAGCCAACCAAGATTTAGAGAGGACGTTTCGATGTTTGGTCTCCAAGAATCCTTCTTCCTGGAGTCAACAACTCTCTATGGTGGAGTACGCCCACAATTCGTTGCCAGTGTCAGCCACGGGCCTCTCTCCGTTTCAGTGTAGTGTAGGGTACCAGCCACCAGTCTTTCCCAGTCTGGAATCTGAAGTCGCGGTCCCCTCCGCTCACGAATTTGTCCAGAGGTGCCACCGCACCTGGACCAGAGCCCGCGAGACTCTGCTCCGGATGAGGGAGCGCACTAAGGCCAAGGCCGATAGCCACCGGTCAAAGCCTCCCATTTACGTCGTGGGTCAAAAGGTGTGGCCTTTGCGTTCCGTTTCTAATAAATTAGCTCCCAAATTCATCGGCCCGTTCACTATCACCAAGATCATTAGTCCGGTGACAGTCCGCCTTAAACTACCTCCTGCGTACAAGAGGAGTTCATGTGTCCAAAATTAAACCCGTGTTTTATGCACGTATTAATCCGCCTACCCCGGTTCCCCCGCCGCCGCGTCTCGTAGATGGGGAACCGACCTATTCAGTAAATCGTATTCTGGACTCAAGACGGAGGGGACGAGGATTCCAGTATCTGGTGGACTAGGAAGGTTACGGTTCGGAGGAGAGGAGTTGGGTACCTGCTAGGGACATATTGGATCACTCCCTTATTGATGACTACAATCAGCAGGTAGGCCCTTCTGGGAACTCCAAGAGGAGTTCTTAGAGAGGGGGGGTACTGTCACGGTTGGCAAACCGTGATCTCGGGGTGTTTGCACTTTGTGGTGAAATCTGTGTGTTTCGCGTCTGCACTGATTAGCTTGTGGGCGTCTCCGTTAATTGTCATCAGCAACTGCTGTCACTCATTACTCATCCACTATATATTGGCTTGTCTCACGTCTTGTGTTTGTGAGATCGTTGTTTAATGTCGGTTACCCTGTTTGTTGGCTCTAGTGTTGTCTGCGTTGGATGTCTGTGTTTTTCCCCAGAACCTCATCCACTCTCCGCACATCCACTCAGCCACGGACACTTACCTTCGGCTCTATTCCCTGCAGTTCCTGTGCCATCCTCTCCTGCTGCCTACTCACCGTCATCATCCGGACTACTCACCTCATTGTTCCTTTGTGTCTTATTGTTCATCTCACTTAATTAAAACTGTTAACTCGCATCTGTTTCCTGACTTTCCTTCACCCCACCATCACAATGGCTCACAAAAAAGACCGTGCAGATCATAATAGATCTTGATTTTTTTAAATGGTTATATTTAATAAAAGTGCAAATTTAACAACACATTTTTACAAAATTTACATTTAAGTTAGAAGACAAGATAACTAATAACATTTATTTAAAAAAAGTTACCTTTTACATTTTTCGTGAAGCCTTGACTGTACTGGCTTAAAAAAAATGCTAATTGAAACATCATGAATTATCACAATATCATAAATGGATTATGAAAGTGGCATGAAATATGACAAACACAACATATTCAGAGGCATGGAAGTGGCTCTAAGTCTCAGAGTGCCTGAATGCACACACAAAAAAATTATAATAAAAACAAAATCGCTGTACAGTCCTGAAGATCTGTATCTAGACAATGCCATGAGTAAAATATTGCAATACTGCACAGCCCTATAAAAAAAAAAACTAGATAATGAGCATAATGTACCTAATGAAAAAAAAAGAACATCATCAACCTTTTGATAGAAAACCATCTAGATATTAATGCACCAAATTGTATGTTGCTAAGTAAACTGCATTTACACTTTACATTGGACATGAACGGAGCACCATGACATGTTGAAACTGCAGCCATTGTAATCAACAAAGCTGTCTATACTGAAAGTGTGACACTGAGGTGTATTCGAGGCTGATTTCTCCCTCCAGCATGAGACTGCACAAATGTGCTGTTTTCCTCATGAGATGCTGTAGAGCTCCATCTGAGCACCTGCCAAACTCTGGTGCTTCAGCCTCCAAGAGACAGTGCCAGCCAAACAGAGCGCGCTCACATTTACAAATGTACTGCCATTAGTCTTGGCGTTCTGTGCTAATGTAGAATATTGAGAAAAAGCTCTTTAGTGAACTGTGAAGATAACTCCAAATTTTTCAGGCGGCGTGCAAGTGTACATGGCAGATGCTACATTTTGGTAAAAATCCCTAGGGTTATCCAGTGATTTCAGACAAGATGGTAGAGAGGAAAATGTGATATCACTTAAGGTGAGATGGAAAAGTTAATACAGTCCATGAAGCATTGTGAGAGACTTTTCCGATTGAATGTTTTCTGAATGCACAAGCACTGCTTCCTGTGCCTTCACCACTTCCGACCCCCATCCACTCTACATCCCCTCCCTTCCTAAATCTCTCAACATGATTTCAGACCGTTTGAAAACCACAAGCCCTGCCTTTCTTCATCTGACGTGATCATGCCAAACACTGACTCATTAGAGCTGAGGGGAAAGACAGCAATATCAGGGTCGGGGAAAACCATCTTCTTCGACAGACAGCAAAAGGATGTTTGCTCAAGATTTCTTATCAACTGCTTTGATCTATATGGTCAGGTCTCTGAAGAGACAGTGTGAATGACTACTGCAAATCATGCATATCTTAAAGAAGAGAATATTTTAGAGATGTCCCATGAGATTCAGTGAGAGCAGGACTGTGTAAGAGCAGTAGAAATCTTTCTTCTGGCAAGAAACCAAACAGGGCAGTTCAGTCCCAGCAGGAAAACTCTGGTCACACAGAAGACTTTCTTGTGTCAGCTCTGAGACTGAGTGAGGGCCTGACCCAGTAAAACTACTGCCTTGCAGTAGATAAAACGGCAAATAAAATGGCATCAGCAGACTGCACAACCTTGACTTTATACTTGTACTCAAACTATTTTTAAGACAAAATCTCTGAATAATCACTGCATGTTAAAGGTTAGATCGATACCAGCATTTTGGCTTCAGTACAATACGAAGGTCTTGTACTTCAGTCGTGATATTAAATCGATACAGTAGACAACTGCCTCAAAAGACTGATGAGATGAAACAGAATTTTTTTTATTAACAGCCTTGCTGTAGCAAAATTTTCTAATTGTTTTTCATAAATTTCAATACAAACAAAGTGCCTTTTTTGTTTGACTTGAGTATCATTGGAGCAACAGGACAAAAATATTTTCTCCAAAATGTAAATTAAATCAAAATAAAAACTGAAATTGTAACAATACAAGTTTAAATCCAGTTTGGTTGGATTCAATTTTATTAAATGATATATTGCTTTAAAACAGCAGAAACATGTAGCCTAATGAAGTCAGTATCTTCTAAATAGCAGGTTGTTAATCTTACCGTGAATGTTTCATTCATGCATATGTTTTATTTTTGTACATTTTGTAATATTTAATTAAAATGTCGTAACTCAATCTTTAATGATACTTCTCCATTAATTTATTCTGGACTTTTCTGGACTCCAATAATTCAGTCCACTTAAACCCCACCACTTTCTTACAATCTGCTTCCAACCAATAGTCTGAACCAAGTCCCAAAGCTCTTTTCTTTTCTTTTTTACTCAGATGTGATTAAAAATATTGAAAAGACAAATGTTGTTTTGTCTGTACAGCATAAGTCAACTTGTTCTTACTGTATGGACAAAATCAGTTGAAACATTCTTCAAAAACAGTTTCTGCTTTGTCTGTACACAAAGTGATTTTATTTTATTTTGTTTCAATTTAGGCTGACTTTCCAAAGACCGTGCATGGCACTTAAAACATTTCTGGTTCAACTTGTGGTGTGACTTTTACAGGCTTTTACTAGCTGCTTGTCCGAAAAATGGCAGAAATTGGTGCAGCTGTAGTGGAAGCCTTTAAAATAAACAGGGATTCGTGGTTGTTAAGAACAGCTCTGATTTTAATAGCCACTGATTCTCCAATTATAAATCATCAGCAAAGCTGCACTTCTTCTTTTAGATAATATTTCTAATATTCTACCTTTTAGATAATATTCATTGAGAAAATGCAAGAAAAGTGAATCTGGACACCAAAAGTTCAACTAATTTATGTGATGTAGGACGGCTAATTATCACATTGTGATAACACATTTCCTCACGAGCAAAGCAATGACAGTGAGCCAAACTTTAGCTATTTATTTTCTGTGCAGGCGTCTTTGTTTAGCAGGGCTGGTGTCTGATTCTTTCGCACAAATAAAGTGCATGTAGTGCGAACACTAATGAAAGGTTTCCACTTTGTTGCTGATATGGAAAAATGCTGGAAAACAAGGTCTCATGTTTCAGTGGTCCTCTGGAAAAATGTCCACCTCCCTTACAAAGTCCAGTGGATCCAGGGAAGCTCCATGAAGCAGAAGGCAAAAGCAATACATCTTTTCAATCAGCGTCCTTTTGAAACCACCCGATTGCAGCTCAAATTGAATGAAGCACCACTTTAGACTGCAGTCTTGTGCAGAAGAATAGCCTCATATCTTCAGCAGGATGTGTTCAATGAGGCTTCTCTGATCACAAAGGGACCCTAGCCCTTATCTCGCCACCAGAGGCCTCATTCCACAGGCTGCTGGGATGCAGATGTGCTTTGATCCCTTTCAAGGCAAATATTTTTTTTTAAATTTGACAACACAGTGGAAAAGAGTGGGAGGAGCATGCTGAAGCTTTTTGTTATCTTTAATATTTATTTATAAGGCTGAGAAGCCAATTAGTGATGACCTCTGAGCTTGACAACTCACCTGTCTCTGCAAACTGGCTCAAGTCTTTTGATTTTCTGACCTTTTATGCATTCTATTCACAAGATTTATTAGACCAGAAAATCTGTCCAGTAAGAAACACTTGCCCTCTCTTTGACTGACAGTTTTTTTTTTAATAGTCTCAAATGAGCTTGGGTTAAAAAAAACGAATATGCAGCATGACACAAAAGCTAAATTCACAGACGTGTGAATTTGAAGTGATAAATAATTTGTTCTGTGAATGAATGTGTTCAATAATGCAGAGTTGTTGAGATGAAGTAAATATTTAGCAGGTTATGTGATCTCAACCTGGGGCCACCATGTCTCCATGAGGCAACCCATGGCCACTCCATGTAAAACTGTTTTTTAGGCTACCGATATGACTGGAAGTTCATACTCTCAAAAGTACTATACAATTCTTTATCTGTAAAGTTTCACGTAAGAATGTCAGAATATGGTGGTGTTTTGGTAACACAGCATGAATACTGCAAAATTTTTACAGGATTGTAAAATATGTGAAGAATTTTTGTACTGGATTGCCATGACTGAGAGATCAATCACGACTACATTATTTAAAATGTTTTGAATTTAAAAGACAATGGAGAAAGCATTATTCAAATGAGCTGAACTCCCTTTGTGAAACTTTAAAGGTGAGAGAATGCAATAATGTCAACTTTGGTTGCATGAACTTGCATCATGTCCTGCTCATAGCCTGTTTCCTGGTTCCTCTTTGGGATAGTTCACCCAAAAATGAAAATACTGTTATTATTTACTTACCCTCACATTATTCCAAACCCATGAAAGTTTAATTCATCTTCAGAACACAAATGAAGATATTTTAATGCAACCTGAGAGATTTGTGTCCCTCCACTGAAAGTCCCTTCCAACAAAATGCTGCCACTTCAAAAAGTTCATAAAGACATTGTAAAAGTAATCTATATGAATCAAGCTGTTTCTGAAAAGATTCAGTACAAAAGCTTTGTATGGTGAACAAATTTAATTCAGGCTTTTATTTACTTGCAAACACTGATCAACACATACAAAATATCAAATACAGAGGTCAGCCATATGCTTGACAGCTGAGGTTCTTGAGGCAGCTCAAACGTGCTTGAGTGTCATGTGAGAACAAACCTAATGGGTCATTAACAACTATTTTGAAGTCAAAATCTGAAATTCTTGCAAGAGTAAAATAAATAAAATTAAATTAAACATTTAAATGCTATTTTTATGTGTTTTTGTAAAGGAAGAAGATTTCATTGTGGAAATTGTCCTCTTCATACAGCAAAAAGACAACAATTAAATGATGCCAAAGGAAAGTTGAGCTGAGCAATTGACATTGGCTGTCTACAACACAGACTGTCTGAACTGAAATGATGAGACAATGTGTCATTAGGTCAAGGCTTAAACACAATGTTAAAGATATCAGATTTTGCCTCAACTGAGGTGAATGCAGCATGCAAACACAAATAACTTTAAATAAGCAACATATGAAAATAGTGAAAACCAGACGAGTCTAAGACAGAATGGTGTCTATCAAGCTGTAACCTCACCCATCTGTTTAGGTTAAGAAATCACATCTTTTATAGATGAGGAAGGCATACTGAGGCAACACCTGCCTCTGCGCTTAAGCAACCACAGCATCTGCTCTCAAAGCCCTATACAAACTCACACTCCATTCACAATACATTTCCTAAACTCATCTGAGATCGTAGAGAAGTTCCCATGAGTTAAGAATGAAAGAATCACACATTCACAACACTACCAGCCTCCTGATGTCTCATATCAAACTCAAACTCTTATTTCACCTCACACTGTGACTATGGCAACAGCATGTGTGGTTTCCTAAAGCGGACCTGAGCTCAGGCTGCTGTCCTGAAGGGAAAATAAAGATTCGTGTTTTCTTGTTAAAGGACACAGCTATGGGAAATATATTACCTGCAGTCGCAATAGGTGACAGGTGAAACCAAAAAGCCAATAAACATCTATGTGGTTGTCTTCATAGAACTTAAACCTTCAAATACTTCCTGAGCACTTTGGCCAAGTCATGTTTCCACACTATATATGGTATATCTAGCAGTGTTTTTCACACTCACAGCCACTGCCCTGAGAGCTGGACTGCACAGTGGGAAGCAGAGAAGCTGTAGAAAGTACACAAAAGGCTGAAGAAACGGAGAGTGCACTGTAATGGCACCATAATCCAATATTGATGGAAAAGGAAATTACAGCCTCTAATGCATCCTTTAGGTTTGTCCAGACTGGGACATACCTAGCACAGAAATAGAAGTCAGAATGGATGATATGGAACTTTCCTTCAGGTTATTTTTATGAGAAAGGGCAGTGGACACATATAGAGGACTATCTCATCCCCTTGCAACTGAGGAAGAACTCTGTAACTTGCAGCTATATGAGAAGACTGCCTAAATCTAAAATGTATAAATGTAATCTTTATTTATTTTGAATTATAACCATGAAAAGGGACATGGGCTTGCATTATTACCCATACAATGAATGTCCAGTAAACTGGCCAAATGCAACATGAAAAAGATGCATGAGCTGGAAGAAGGAAATGTGTTTTAAACATATTTTTATGCATTTAGATTAGCCAACTCTAAATCACCAAAGAGATTTGGATACATAATATGTTAAATATAAATAAAGTATTTAAAAAATTGGTCTGTTTAACCCACACTTATGGGCTAAATTTGTGTAAGAATCAAAATAGCTGATTTACATTAGCATTATAACCATGCTAGAAACACATTTAAATAATAATGAATTGCAAATGCATCAAAGTCCTTAGATAAGTCATGTAAGACATTATCCAGGTAGATGCATACAGATCTATTACAAAAAGTGGCAATATATTGTTTGACTTATTTCCATATTGTTAAACTTAAGGCTGTCTGAATTATTTTTATTTTATTTTATTATTTTCTTTATCAGTATGCACCTATGCACTGTGTGATACTGATCAGCCGATGTAAAACAAATAAACTTTTAAAATCAATTTATTGTACTAAATAACATTAGGTTGCAGGTTAGAGCTTTATTTCTCATGAGTCATGACATGATGGCACTGATCATAAGACAAGATTAATTCCTGTCATTCATAATATGAGATGTTATTGAAGACATCTGCAGCCTGTCAGATCCATTTTCAGTCCAGGCTGACAGAAACAAGCCTTTTCACACATCGCTGCAATATTCAACTGGAGTTCAAGCTACACACAGGGCAATTTGACACCCTGTTCTATCCAATCATGTTTCCAAACACTGACACAAGATGAAGAAATTTACAAACACTATCACTGGGACTCATTTGGGTCATTTACGCTAATAAAATATTGAGATTTCATTTTGCAATTAATTTCTCTATGGATACAGTGTGAAGTATTTGTTTTAGAAATCTCTGCAGAAATCCTCTGTCTTCTGCAGTTGTTGTGTTGCGTTTACAAAACTGCAATACAGTATATTGGAGTACTGTTTATAGACAGTGATAGATAAAGATTGAGAAAGAGAGAGCACCCCCCTCATAGCTTCTACTCTCAATGGCTGTAAATGGAGATAAAAGTCAGTCAACCCCCAATTTATCTTGCTGTGAAAAAAAATCACAAATTGGCCATTGAGGCAGCTTACTATCTCTTTAAATCATGTGGTAGCACGAATAAAAAATTACTTCACTGGCACACAGTTCTGGTTGGGACTAGTACATGCATAGAAAAAAACATTTCACAATCTGTTACCATGGTGACTGGGAAATGACAAAAGAGTGCATTTCTAATGGATACAGTGCTTCTTATCACATTCAGACGCTATTCAGAGTCAAACACCCAGGAGTTCACACACTCAGACCTCTTAAACACATACTTTCACATTCAATTTTCTAATCAAACCATCATCACCCTCATCATCTTCACTTCTCAGTAATATGCCATTTTACTGAGGCAGTTAGACAAGCTTATATAAGTTGTACACTAGAGTCCTTGTCATTTAATACATGTTGAAGTGCAAGCACCAAATTTCCTACTACAACTTTAATGAGCTATTTGCATCTAAAGAGATGAAGTCATCAGTACAGAACGACTGACACTGACACTTGCGCACTAAGATCTAACATTTAAATGACAGAATAACTTTGACAGGCCTACACAATAAAGACGTCTTGTGCATTTAAGTAAATACCTTAAATTATATTGCATGAATTTTGTTTATAAATGACAGCCGAGACAACACTCAAATTACGCAACTAAAACACAACTGGAAGACTTTAACCTTATCAAATGGGATTTTTTTGTTATAACTACATGAATTCCTGTCGTCTACGCCAGGGATCAAATAGTTTCCTAAACGCAGAAGAAATTATAGCTCTGAAATTATAGCTGCACTGTCTCGACTTGGCGTTACTTGCACTCATGCACGGGCATGTTCCCGGATTGCACGGCATGCCGACTAATAAAACTGTGGAAAAAAAACAAGAATAAACAACAACAAGGACACCGTTATCAACAACAGTTACGCATAAGCGAGGAAGTTTTTAACTTACCTTTTAAAGAAAAGTTACTAGTGGTACACCAGACTGACCGCCACTTCCGGAGGATAAGGAAGCTGCGAACTTCACAACTACGAGATGTATCCGCGCGGCATCTTGTCATCAGCACACCGTCTCAATCAAAAAATAATAACAAACAGAAGAGTTTCACGAGACTGTCTTCTCTCGTAAAGTTTGTTAGGTATTAACGTAACAGACTTCCAAACAATAAAACTGGATACAAATAAATACTGAAACAAACTGCTATTATTCGACATGAAGAAATACAACGCTTAAATGAAGAAATCAGTGCTGAGACAAGCACGAGTCCTGAAGATGCGCTGTCCTCGCGCGCACTGCGAGAACACACGGAGCTGTTGGGCGCGTGGGCTCCGAGAGCGGCTCACAGACGCAACTGAAAGTGGCCTTTACCAATCAGCGGGGGAATTACCACCTACGTCACTCGGAGAGGCGGGGCTACATCAGTTTTAAGAGCACCTTTTCCGTGACGTCGCCGCTTTCTTATATATTCGCCAAGTGTGTGGAACCAAAGAACATATATACATATATGACATTAACAACAGAAAGAACATTTAAATAAATAAGACTAAGAAAAATAATAGTAATACTAATGTGGTATATATCTGGAACGGGGCATATTACAGAAAGCTCCTAACTTTAAAATCTTATCATATCTGTTTGGTAACCATCGTAATTACGGTTAGGACAAACTTTATTAAAGAACAGCGATTTCTAAGTGTGTTGTCTTATCTTAACTACAGTTAGGAAGGGGGTAGGCCTATTACAGAAACCTAAGAAAAAAAATTATAAAAACTGTCTTCATTTTAGGACAACCCTACAGCTGTCCTAACTTCAAGATTACTTGAAAGCTAATGGAAAGACCGCTTGCAAATCCTGAAGATGTGTTACAATTTGATGGAAATACACTTAAAAGTACTTACAGTTAGCAGGAGCTGCAACCAGCATTACAGAGGCCAACAAGAGCATTACCGGTTATACCATAAGTGACTTCAAAGTAAAGTAGCCTCTATTATTTTGTTTACCTCATCAGCAGCTCCCTCAAGTGTTGGTTGCTTATTACCAGTCCTAGAGTGGATTGTCCATCTTGATAATACAATTTAAAATATCTTAACTAAAATACGACTTTGTAAGATAGGATTAAGCATCCCGAATCGAATTAAAATTTAGATAAGAAAAATCCTAATGTAACATATCAAATCTTAAATTAAGACCTAAATGAAACTTCCTGTAATAATCTGCTTGACATCTTAAAGGGCTCATCGTATGCTACATGCATTTTTACAAGTCGTTTGAACTGAACTGTGTACTGCCAGTGTGTGTACATAAGCACCCAATAATGATAAAAATCCACCCTGTGTTTTTATTTTAATTTATTTTTTTAATCTAGTTAATAATTTCCCTTGTTTTTAATAAATCTTTCCAAATCACCTTTCCTAATAATGAGCTTATTAAGGAAGCAGTCCCTCAGAGAGCAGCTCAGAAGAGAGGGGCGAGGTCAGCAGAGCTCATTTGCATTTAAAGGATAATGCTACAAAATGCTTTCTCTGATAACAGTTGTTTTTGACAGGGTAAAAAAAGTGTTGTTTTAAACTACCATTGAGAAATTTAAACAAAACTATGTTACAGACTTTTCATTAAGGTCTCGGAGAATCATACTAACATCCGATGACCCCTTTAAATAGGCTATTTGGTGATGGATGTTGGTCATTTGATGTGAAGGTCATTCATTTTGTTTTTTGAACCATTATAATAATAGCAGTATATTCTTGAAGGTGCTGAAGGTTTGTGGTCGATGGAGGGGCACTTACTTACTCAGTGCTCTTGTTGCGGGGCATCTAAGACAAAAATGTTGGGAAACTCTGCTATTACACATTATTTACACATAAAATATATGATGTTACACTTTTATTTATGATGTTCTGTAATGGTTTAGTCACCTCAATTGGACAGCATTTGACACAGCAAACGTGTTATTTAGGATTGCATTATTGTCTTTGTTATACACGCCAAACTTCTACTTATGTCACTATGACAACAGCAATAATAAGTCACCAAGAAGAAGTGGCCAAACCTTCAGAGACTTAATTATCAGATAATTAACCTAAACAACTGTAGAGCATTCAAGAGTACTCAAGAGCATCCAAACCTAATCAGCAGCAGTCAATAAAATCCAAATAATACACGAGTAGCGCTTTGCGTCTTTCATCAGTTTGGTGTTGCCTGCAATGGATGCTGAAGTAAAAACAGCAGAGGAACGTTGAAGGTATTGTTAGTCATAGTTGGACATGCTGTGTATTATGGGGGTGTGTTCACCAAACCTTGCATATTTTTAGCACATTCCTGGGGTAATACACACAACCTCATCATTGAGATTGCTTACGTGTGTAAGAGGACAGAGTATTTATGTAAAGTGGGTTTGTGCGTGACTGCACTAAAATGTGTGGGCTTCCACCAGATACCAGATGCAAACAGTGATCGTATAGCAATCATTTTACAGTTTGCATCCTCCACCCAAAAACGTCTAAACCACACCATTTGATGAAGCTCTTTTACTGGAGAAATGTAGTTTGTGGAGTGTTCATCTAAACAACATTACACCATTGCTGTTTTTGAAAATATTTTTATTTAGCACATTTAATGACACTACATTTTGTAGTTAACTGTATATTAATACAAATTCTTTAAAGCAGTTGCTCTCAATGGAGCTGGGTCACACTGATGTGCAGGACTTTGTTTCAGTTGACAGAAGATGAAAAGGCAATGCTGCTCCCTAACGGTCAGTTTCATAAAAACAAACGTCAAGTTACATGCATAGACTGTGGTTACATGCAATGGCATTTCTTCACCGTCACCTTGGAAACGACTGAAGGTCAAACAAAATAGATCAGCTCTTTTTATTTTTGCTTCCTTTTTATGAAGTTTGCAATTTTGCCACTCTTTCCCTAAAATGTGGGACGTCTAAATCCAGTTTGTGTAATTGTCAAAATTTTAGCTATAATAATTAAACTATAAAATAAGTATAAATAATTTATATAAAATTCTTGGAGAATTAATGGGGGAAAAAAGTTGTTTAAAATGTTAATCTCATGCTACTCCTAAAACATTGGATTTGTGCCATCTATTGCTTTAGTGTTGTGGATCCCCAAGTGATATCTGTAATGCAAATTACTGTCATAAAGCTGCAATCAAAATTATTCAACCCCCTTTGCACTAGAGTTTAGGGTTCTTTATTCAACCATCCAACTACAGTCTCAACAGGTCTCCATGACATCCTTCTTAAAGGGGTCATAGGATGTGATTCAAATTTTTCCTTTCTCTTTGGAGTGTTACAAACTCTTGGTGCATGAAGAAGATCTGTGAAGTTGCAAAGACTAAAATCTCAAATCCAAAGAGATATTCTTTTTTATAAGTTTAGAGTCAACCAATCCTACCTAAAACAGCTCGTTCTAACACGCCCCCAGATGTCTTTATCATTGTTTGGGAAGATGTGCATTCACACAAAGAAAGAAGGTCTTACTTTTATTCTCTCTGTTGCCGTCGGCGCCATTTCATGGAGAAGCTTTGTGTTTCCTTGTGAAAACGAAACTACTTTGTTTGGTCTTCCAAAAGAAGACAAAACTAGAAATCAATGGTTAAGTTGTATTTACAACACTGTTCCAGAACGGTCCAACCCAAATATTCAGATGTGTACAGCACATTTTACAGAAGACAAAGACTGTTTCCTGGGAGATTACCCTACAATGCCTGTTTCTATAAAGTGGGGCAATTCAAATTTTGCAAGAACGCTTCTGACTCACAGCCTGTAAGTAGATTTTCATATTGAAATATTTTGCCACTGATGATTCAAATGTGAGTTTTGAGCGGTGTAGAGTAGCACTTGTTGTTTGCTGTTTCTCTGATCACAAATGTAGACTTGATTTTATTTTTATGTGGCGCGATAAGCAACACAATGACAGTATGGTGAGGGGTGTATCATTTCTGTCACACGCTTGTACTATTCGGCCAATCAAAATGCACTGGATAGCTGGCCAATCAGAGCACTTCACTTTTCAGAACTATGAGCTTTGTTAAAATTGACATGTTTCAGAAAGACGGGGCAAAGAGGAGAAACAAAAAAAGTATACAGTATGTGGAAAATTTAGAAAAGTTATGTTTTTTTTTTTTTTTACCTTAAACCGCATAAACATGTTGCATTACACCAAATATACAAAATAATGATCTTCGTCATAGGAGCCCTTTAAAATTTCTAACTTTAAAATTATAATTGGCTTTCTACCAGTCGTGTCTTTTTCCTCTTTTCAAAGAAGTCAACTAAAGTTGTATCCACACAACAACTTTTATTTTTCAGCTTTTATGAAAAATTACTTAGTAACAAGTGGCATGGAAAAACATTCTAGGACTGTCCTGAGAAGGTCACTTAAAATTGCAGTCTCTATCTATAAACGGCCAACAATGGCTAAAATGTATGTCATTCTTCAACTTTCTGAACGCTGAGGTGTCGCAGACTCTAAAATTAAAGGATTTGTGTAACCAAAGCTGAAGGACAACCAGTGGGCCAACACACGTTCTGCTGTGAGACATGCTTTTCTCGTGTTTGAAAGAGGTTCAGATGAAGAAATGGAAATAATACTGTTCTAGGTATAGTGATTTCGTGCAAGAAGTTTATACAACTTCCTTCATTAGTCAACAAAAAATGCAGCATGTCAATGAATTTGACATGACGAACCTTTGGGCTCGTACACCCCAAAGCCCGCCACTTGTGTGAACAGTATGGGCTGAAATATGTGCCACCAGAAACTGAATTTGAATTGCTAAACTTGAATAATTGCACTGAATAACTGAATTTGAATAGCCTAATTTGAAAGTGTATTGTTTAATTTGAATCATTGCATTGAAAATCTGAATCTGAATTGTATAATTTGAAATTGTATTTATTCAAAAACTGAATCTGAATTGTGGTCGAATAAAATTTGTCCAATAAAATTTGATCCTCACTTAAAAATAAACTCTCTATATATCTTCACATTCACTTCTCACAATTCAGATTCAGTTCTCAAATTCAATTTCAAGTTACTGAGACAGACATCCGGGTAGTTGGAGGATGAAGGAAGAGCAATCGAGCACAGATCGATAGATCGCGTTCATTGGCGCACAGGAGCCAATCAGAACCTACGTTTTGAAGCATAGTACGTACCCACCATGAAACAAGGAAGAAGTGCTTGCCTTGCCGACTGACTTGACCACCATGGATCCGGTGTGATAAGAGATCACGAGGTCATTCCACCAGCTGGGCACAGTCTAGGAAAAGGTCAGTGAGAGTGATTTTGAACTTCTTTGGGATGGCACCACGAGGTGTCGTTCACTTGCAAAGCGCAAACTTCTGGAGGGCACATAAGATTTAACCAGTGAGTTTTGGTATGTTGGTGCCATGCCAGTGGTCGTAATAAGTGTAATAATTAATTACGTTGTTATATATGGTTTTGCTTACAGGCAGTTAATGTACTGTAATTACTGATTGTCTATTATTTAAGAAACTATCATACAGTAATTATCACACTATTTAAATTATGATGACAGAAATTACAATTGTAATTGAGTTTAACACATATAACACAGTACATAAAAAGGACATTATAAAAATAATTCTACTGATTTTTTTTTTTTTACATATAAATGTTCAAGCAATATGCACACTATCAATGTAAGCCATTTATACAGTTTTCGAAATACATAACATTTCAAAGAATCTTTACAGAAAGACATACTGTTGTGTCTATATGGTCAAAAACACCCTCACTATTTTAATAGTTGGTGCTAAATGCTTTAGTCTTCATACATACAGCAAGCAAGCCATAGGCAACAGTGGTTAATAAAGAAAAATCTGCAAGATATAGATAATGGAGTAAAAAACCTTTGGAGAAACCAGACTTATCAAAAACACTGGGGACCAGTTCTCCTCTGTATATTCAGTTTGAACATTTGGTACAATGTCAATAGTAGTTAACAGTGTCACTGCATTGATTCAGCTCTGTAAGGTTAAAGGTTAATTGTGCTATGTACAGGCAGTAACATTGTTTTCTCTGTGGCCCAGGTGATGCAGGCAGTGTTAGTGAAGAGTTCTAAGGTGCAGTCATCCATCAATGAATTCTTGCTGTTTTGCTGAAACTGGAAACAGTTCATCCTATGTGAAGTCCATTGTGGAAGATTGGGGAATCATCAGTCTCAACTAGCTCCAGAGTGTCTCGGGACAGAGCTTCTGTGGTAAAGAAAAATATAAAAATGTTTAGGAACTGTAATATAATAACAATAATTATTTCCTCTCTGCCGGTGTAATATACAGTACAGTATGCTGGAAGACTTTCTTGACATCATGCAGAACGGGGTCAGAAGACATCAGAAGCAGGAATCATCAAAAATCATTGTTAACCGTAGAGCATCGGTTTACAAATCTTTCAAAATCAAGTTATGATTTATGTGTATTTTGTTATAAAAACAATTAAACAGACATAAATGTAATCTGTTCAACTCAGTCTATTTTGCATTCAAACATTGCTTTAAATTCTTTCACCTGCCTCTTGTTTCTCAGAAACTGTGGTACGTGAATTATTCTTTCTCTTGTGTGTTAGTATTTGCATATTTTTGCCATTTACTTTTTTGTTGCTTCTGTAGGGTCATCGCTTACAGGTGATCCCTGGATTCTTTGACATGATATGAGGTACTTGGCCCCAAAAGTTTAAGAGTCTTAGGTTATTTACATTTGAAGGAGACTATAGAAGCGTACAAACCTAGAAATGCTCACTTTTGTTTTGAAGTTGAAGGAATGAAGTCAGCTTTGCTGAAATGACAAAACACAAGAATGAAATATAATGTAAAATTAAAATGTAAAAATGTGTACAATAAACTCAGTACAGAAGCCACATATAAAAGTTTAAGTTAAAAGGTGGACTTTTGAGAGAAAGTAATTTTGCTATGGTCAGGACAAACTGATCAATAATAATCATATGGGAACAGTGACAACCAAAAAAAAACCTTTGTACTGTTGAAAATAAATGTACATCACACAGCACAGTGAGCCTTTATGGTAACAGCTCAGTCAATTTAAAAAGCATTAAATCTAACTGGTCAATGCATTAATCCATTGGTGGGGAGACAGATGCTTGGAGGGATAGATCTAACTAAAATGCGACAATATATTGACTTTTTTTATTGACTAAAAAAATATACTAAAGTTTGATGTTGGGCACTGGGCCCAACAGGACCATGGGAAGGTATTGCATCTGTGAGCAAATATGTTGAATTGCCTACTTCTGAGTTGTCTCCTTGTCAAAACATAGTGAGACATACAGGCTTACTACTCTCTCTCTCCCTCTTAGTAAGCAGTACCCTGACAATGACAATCACGAGGAGTAGTTATCGTAAATAATCACGCTGAAGACATGACCAGTCTACTTGGCGGCAACAACATTTTCACCGGAGGAAGAGGCAAATGCTTAGAAATAATAAACGCCAAGCAAAGATGTTGTTACCAGAGCTAGTACATAACCACAAAAACGTGGGATAATAGCTACTGTGTTTGCAACACATCGAGAAAGATGTAATTTCCCCCGTTTCTACAAAACAGCTACACCATTAAACTAAAGATCGTTAGATCGTGAAAAAAAAAATTGTCATTACCATATTTGTCCCAGGCGGATCCATGGTGGTCAAGTTAGTCGGCAAGGCAAGCACTTCTTCCTTGTTTCATGGTGGGTACGTACTTTGCTTCAAAACGTAGGTGCTGATTGGCTCCTGTGCGCCAATGAACGCGATCTATCGATCTGGGCTGGATTGCTCTTCCTTCATCCTCCAACTACCCGGATGTCTGTCTCAGTAACTTGAAATTGAATTTGAGAACTGAATCTGAATTGTGAGAAGTGAATGTGAAGATATATAGAGAGTTTAACTTTAAGTGAGGATCAAATTTTGTTGGACAAATTTTATTCGACCACAATTCAGATTCTGTTTTTGAATAAATACAATTTCAAATTATACAATTCAGATTCAGATTTTCAATGCAATGATTCAAATTAAACAATACACTTTCAAATTAGGTTATTCAAATTCAGTTATTCAATGCAATTATTCAAGTTTAGCAATTCAAATTCAGTTTCTAGTGGCACATATTTCAGCCCATAGAACAGATCCTCACGACAGGCATCGCAAAACATATAGGCCTACGGTAAAAATTCCACACACACAGTGGCGGCTTGTCCATAGGGGGCGCTGCAAAAAAAATGAAAAAAATAGTTTACTCATGTGCCGGCTGGTAGTGAGAGCCTCAGAATTTAATAAAAACTGTCTTTAATCGATTAACTATTTACTATGTTTTTCAATACGTTTCATGGGCGAGGGATGCCGGACACATGGGTGTCTATGTGAGTACACAAATTCTCGGGCAGCATGTGACCTGAAGCTGGTCTCTGATTGGTTTCTTAAAGATCCTCCTCGGGGCGCAAGTCGTTGCGTCCCTGGCCAATCATAATTGGATACATGTTATTTTATCCAATCTGATTGGTTCTCGTCAACAGTACGTGGCGGGAAATAACCTTTTCACTTTTTTCACTGATCACTTTTTATTACGCAATGGCAGCAGTTAATCAAAACGCAGTTATTTATTAGTACCAGACAAAAACACAGCATGGTAAGTTTGTGCGCCATGGTGATGCAGGATTGACTGACAGCAGATGAACTCTGACACGGTGGGCATCGCAGTACAACAGCCACGTTACAACAAACACATGCTAACTTACGAGACGTTGAAGAGAGACAGGAATATGATGGCAGACATCGCAAACCGTTTCAATCTGCAGGTTGTTTACATATAGTGTTAGACGTCGTCTTTTTGTCTGGTACTAATAATCTTCACTAAGTTAGCTAAACACTAAGTTAGCATGAGTTTTATTTATTTCATATTTATTTGACAGGGACAAATGCATAGAACATTGCTTTAAAAAGAATAGAAAGAAGATGCCATGCATACAGGTTTATAGCCATGACTAATTTGCAACCCCTGTCCCTGGTTAGGCTTGTAAAATTAAAACAGAAATTTCAGAATATTGAATTAAAAATGTATAACCATTAAAATACATGTAATAAATACAACCCGAATTCCGGAAAAGTTGGGACGTTTTTTAAATTTTAATAAAATGAAAACTAAAGGAATTTCAAATCACATGAGCCAATATTTTATTCACAATAGAACATAGATAACGTAGTAAATGTTTAAACTGAGAAATTTTACACTTTTATCCACTTAATTAGCTCATTTAAAATTTAATGCCTGCTACAGGTCTCAAAAAAGTTGGCACGGGGCAACAAATGGCTAAAAAAGCAAGCAGTTTTGAAAAGATTCAGCTGGGAGAACATCTAGTGATTAATTAAATTAATTGATATCAGGTCTGTAACATGATTAGCTATAAAAGCTTTGTCTTAGAGAAGCAGAGTCTCTCAGAAGTAAAGATGGGCAGAGGCTCTCCAATCTGTGAAAGACTGCGTAAAAAAATTGTGGAAAACTTTAAAAACAATGTTCCTCAACGTCAAATTGCAAAGGCTTTGCAAATCTCATAATCTACAGTGCATAACATCATCAAAAGATTCAGAGAAACTGGAGAAATCTCTGTGCGTAAGGGACAAGGCCGGAGACCTTTATTGGATGCCCGTGGTCTTCGGGCTCTCAGATGACACTGCATCACTCATCGGCATGATTGTGTCAATGACATTACTAAATGGGCCCAGGAATACTTTCAGAAACCACTGTCGGTAAACACAATCCGCCGTGCCATCAGCAGATGCCAACTAAAGCTCTATCATGCAAAAAGGAAGCCATATGTGAACATGGTCCAGAAGCGCCATCGTGTCCTGGGGGCCAAGGCTCATTTAAAATGGACTATTTCAAAGTGGAATAGTGTTTTATGGTCAGATGAGTCCAAATTTGACATTCTTGTTGGAAATCACGGACGCCGTGTCCTCCGGGCTAAAGAGGAGGGAGACCTTCCAGCATGTTATCAGCGTTCAGTTCAAAAGCCAGCATCTCTGGTGGTATGGGGGTGCATAAGTGCATACGGTATGGGCAGCTTGCATGTTTTGGAAGGCTCTGTGAATGCTGAAAGGTATATAAAGGTTTTAGAGCAACATATGCTTCCCTCCAAACAACGTCTATTTCAGGGAAGGCCTTGTTTATTTCAGCAGGACAATGCAAAACCACATACTGCAGCTATAACAACAGCATGGCTTCGTCGTAGAAGAGTCCGGGTGCTAACCTGGCCTGCCTGCAGTCCAGATCTTTCACCTATAGAGAACATTTGGCGCATCATTAAACGAAAAATACGTCAAAGACGACCACGAACTCTTCAGCAGCTGGAAATCTATATAAGGCAAGAATGGGACCAAATTCCAACAGTAAAACTCCAGCAACTCATAGCCTCAATGCCCAGACGTCTTCAAACTGTTTTGAAAAGAAAAGGAGATGCTACACCATGGTAAACATGCCCCGTCCCAACTATTTAGAGAACTGTAGCAGAAATCAAAATTGAAATGAGCTCATTTTGTGCATAAAATTGTAAACTTTCTCAGTTTAAACATTTGCTATGTTATCTATGTTCTATTGTGAATAAAATATTGGCTCATGTGATTTGAAAGTCTTTTAGTTTTCATTTTATTAAAATTTAAAAAACGTCCCAACTTTTCCGGAATTCGGGTTGTACATCCCATACATGAAAATAAGATATGGGCTTAAATAGATGTAGAGATCAATATAAAACTAGTCTAGACACATTTAACGATACAAAAACACAAAAATGTGCATATGTTTGTGCATGCTAACAACTTTGTTTGTATGCATTGTTGTATCCTGTACAGTCAGTGTTCACACAGTTGTTTTAAATGTGTATTAAAAACATTGAGTTCTGTAAATGTTTTAATTTCTGATGGCAAAGGGTTCATGCTTACAGCTGTTAGCTAATAATGACGTTAGCGGTCAAAACATAGTTTGATGTCGGGATCTGCTGAACAGAAAGGAAGATATTTAGAAGAACGTCAGTAACCAGACAGTTTAAGATACCATTGACATGGAAGTCAATGGTATCTAAAACTGTCTGGTTACTGACGTTCTTTTAAATATCTTCCTTTCTGTTCAGCAGAAGAAATTAATTCATACAGGTTTGAAAAAAAACATGAGGGTGAGTATATGATGACAGGCTACTACCTTACATTTATATATTGTTTAATTATCTCTATAGGTCTGTGACACAATCCTGGGACACACTAGGGAGCATTTCTCCTTCACAGACCACCTTGTCTGTGCCACCTTGTTGCAGGGGGACAGGTTTGACGAGTACAAGGATACCTTTCCTGACGATGCATTGAGCAGCACCATCAGAGCGTAACCGATGCTCAATGGAAGCAAGCTCAAGACAGAGTTCAGTCTTATCTACAGCAAGCAAGAGTTCAGTGCCTGCCGTGGTGCTGTGGACCTATTCCAGTTGTTTATGGAGAATAATCTCGAAGAAGTCTTTTCCGAAACTGTGACTCTCCTAAAAGTTATCATAACCACACCCATGACCACGGCTGAAGCTGAGAGGTGCTTTTCAACCTTGAAAAGAATTAAAACCTTTCTCAGAAACACCATGACCCAGGAGAGGCTGAATGCACTGGCATTGCTGTCCATGTAAAAGAGACTTTTCACAGAGATGACTGAATTTAATCAGAGAGTAATTGAGAAATTTGCTGGCCAGAAAGAGAGAAGAGCTAAATTTATGTTCAAGTAGGAAAGATGCTTTTTGGTACTGATTTGTTGATCTGAAATGTATATAAAGAAGAGAAGAGCTAAATTTATGTTCAAGTAGGAAAGATGCTTTTTGGTACTGATTTGTTGATCTGAAATGTATATAAAGAAGAGCATTGTTTTATGTTCAAGTAGGAAACATGCTTTTTGTTGCTGCTTTGTTGGTCTGAAATGTACAGATCCATTCTTCGGAGATAATGTGAATTCACTTAAGAGACAGACCCTTTCCAAAAAATTAGAATATCATGGAAAAGTTAATTATTTCAGGAATTCAACTTAAAATGTGAAACTAATATATTATATAGGCTCATTGCTTGCAAAGTGAGATATTTCAAGCCTTTATTTGTTATAATTTTGATGATTATGGCTTACAGCTTATGAAACCCACAAAATCTAAATGTCAGAAAATTAGAATATTACACGAAATCTCACTGTAGTAGTTACACAGTAATCCCATGGTCATTGAACCAGGTATTGGTTATTTTACTAGTGTGGGCAGGTGAAAATCCTGCTGGAAAATCATCATCTTCATAAAGCATATTCATAAAGCTTTTCTGCTGAAGGAAGCATGAAGTGCTCTAATGTCCTGGAAGTCCAGAGTCAATGCAACCGTCTACCAGGACATTTAGAGCACTTCATGCTTCCTTCAGCAGAAAAGCTTTATGAATATACTTTATGAAGATGATTTTCAACAGGATTTTCACCTGCCCACACTGCCAAAATAACCAAAACGTGGTTCAATGACCATGGGATTACTGTGTAACTATTAAAGTGTGATTTCATGTAATATTCTAATTTTCAAAAATTTTGTTTTCGTGGGTTCCATAAGCTGTTAGCCATAATCATTAAAATTATAACAAATCAAGGCTTAAAATATCTCACTTTGCAAGCAATGAGCCTTTTTGTATAGAATTAGTTTCACATTTTAAGTTGAATTCCTAAAATAATTTAACTTTTCCATGATATTCTAATTTCTGGAAAGGGTCTGTATATAAAGGAGAGAAACATTAAGTTCAAGTAGGAAACATGCTTTCTGTTACTATGTTGGTCTGAAATGTAAATAAAAAAGAGATCAAAACAAGCTTTTTTGTTTCTGCTTTGTATTTTGCCCCCCCGCCCCCCCCCCCAAAAAAATGCGCCCCCCCCCCCCCCCAAAAATAATTATCACCAGCCGCCACTACACACACAGTAAGGTGAGCCACATGTCTTCTCAGTTAACAAAATAAGACTGGCAGAATTTGGATCTGTGTGGTGTATAAAGTCTGCATACAATTCTCTGCCTTTGATAGGCTATATGCCTTCTGGTAGTTTATTTTTTATCTCTGTTTTTTCCACACTTCTGGTCAGATGGGATGAATTTCCCATTTCTGACAGTAGATGGTGATGTAAGTTTTCTTCTCCTCTCATTACTGCTAGTAATAGTGAGTGACCCGCTACTTCTGCCTTCCCCTGACAAGTTAATTGACTTTTGGTTACACGTTCTGCATCCACCATGAGCGCCAGTGCACGGGAGACTGCCTTTGTTCACTTCAGGAAGAAAATAGAGTGTCTGAAAGTACTTTTGCTCCTTGATCCTGTTTCACTGACATAATGTAGCTTAAGTTATTAACTTATAGTGCTATCAACTTTTTGCATGTATTTTTATTGTTCATTTTACATTGTCTACGTCTCATGTTTTTTTTTTTTATTCTTTAAAACAGTCAAAATACAAAATAAAAAAATTATATTCATGCACTGTGGCGCTATCTTGTGTTCGTTTGCATTAGTGTGCCCAATACAATCTACGGTGGCCGAGACAGCTCAACACGCTGCAACTTAAGAAAACACATGCAAATTGAAAAAAACATAAGCAAATGAAGAAAACATCTTCATCATTTTGACAACACATGCATATAATGAAACGAACTGCAAATCATCACAACATGCATACAACGAAATGGGCTGCAAATCCTTCACAATACATACATATAAAGAAATGCAGTAAATCCTCACAACACATGCATTAACGAAATGAGCTGAAAATCCTCACAACACATGCAATTAACAAACGCACTGCAAATAGCACTGACCACAATGGAAACGTTTCAAGCAGACCTCAAAAAGTGCCGTACCCGACTTGGATTTGTTTATCGTGCAGTGGCTACTGGGGCCCGTTTCACTAAGGAGGTTCAACCAACTCTGAGTTTAAACTTGAACTCCGAGTTGACTTACCCTGAGATGGGAAACTCTGAGTTTTCGGTTACAGCACAGCTGAAATGAGTTGGTTTAATCAACTCTACATTGACTGATTCCGAGTTAAGCGCGTGCACCACAACTATAAAAAGCCATTATCAATGGAGCGCAGATATTACGATTCACCATGGCAACAGCTCCCGCCAAAAAGCCATCTGCATACTTCAGACTCAATAAAAATATAATTCTTCTCAGTGTTATAATATCACAGGTGAAAACTGCCAGAACGTTAGATTAATGAATAGCTAATCATTTTATGGTATCTCATGGGCTAAAATATATATATAAAATAATAATATTAATAATATTTTAAGTGCATTTTTCTTATTTTACAAATGAACTGCCAATAGAGTAAGAAAAATACGGCATTGGCTATTTACACTAAGTGGAATTAACATACTTTCTTAGCGATAGATCCTATTTACAGTAGGCTAAGTGCAAGTAGCTCTAGATGCTATTTACAGAAAAAAATGTACAGTGAAAATCGTGATATATTCTTTTTACCATGTAAAAGTAGCAGTTCTTTGCAACAGACTAAGTGTAAATAGTAATTGGATGCTAGTTATACTTTATACTGGCAGATACATTTTCACCTCAGTATTGTGATACATTAACAGGATGCAATAATAACAGATTGTAAATTATTATATTTATTACAATTATAAATAGTTGTATCATTATTAAACACTCGTTAGGCACTTCACTTCCACTTTGAACATTTTGTTCATTTTTATTGAAAATTAGATTTGCTCTTAGTAATAGACACTCAGAATAATCTTGTTGCCATTTGCATTAAGATTACTTTTATTACCACACTGGCATATAATTTTACTTAAGTAAAATGCACTTAATTTAGATCCACCCCAGTAAACAAGACTAAGTATCTTATATAATTTTCTTATATAGAGAATCAATCTTTAATTTATTTTATTTTTTTATATATTTGTACTTGGGGGGTGGGGGGGGACACTTAGTAGGAAAAAAGAACATTTTTCCAGTGTGCATCAATGAAGTGTTTAAAAAGGGGGAGGAGACCGAAATAAACTCTGGGTTTATCGAAGAAAATCTGCTCCTGACCAGCTTAGGTTCATAGAGAAAGTTACCATGGTAACTGACTCGGAGTATAAGTAAGCTCTCTTTCAGAAACGGGCTTGACTTACCCTGCTTTCTCAGGTTTAACAAACCTCCCATTCTGAAACAAAAAACCTAGAGTTTCCCTCATTTCAGGGTTAACATACTCAGAGTTTTCACTTAACCTCCTTTGCGAAACAGGCCCCTGGTCAGTGGAGTTGTTGGTGAACTGAAAGGTGAGTTTTTTTTTTTCATGGTGTTTTTTAACACCATGATTCCTTTATCTTTTGGATATTATTAGCCTCAATAAGCTGAATAATTCCATGATTAAATGTAAAATGTTACTTAAGATGGCTAACTTTAATATTTTCAACTAAATATAATTTCAAGGTTAATGAAAATAAATTTGCAATGCTTCATTAATTGTTTCTTAATGTGTATGTGCTGTGAGGATTTGCAGCGTTTCTTAATTTATATGTGTTGTGAAGTATTTGCAGTGCGTTTCGTTGTATGCATGTGTTGTGATGATTTGCAGCGCGTTTCGTTATTTGAATGTGTTGTGATGATTTGCAACACTTGTGTTGTCAAACTGATGAAGATGTTTTCTTCACTTGCTGATGTTTTTTCAGTTTGCATGTGTTTTCTTAAGTTGCAGCGTGTTGAGCTGTCTCGGCCACTGTAACAATCGCATGTTTCAATACTGCAACAATGATCTTGATCTTATTAAATTATTAAATGTGTATCAATTGATATTTAGGATGTCTGACATGGCAAGCATCGATTTGGATACACAGTACGCATAAAAAAATAAGTATAGCCTACTTACTATATAGCACAGGAGTAAGGTTGGCTGCCTGTGGTGTAATTTATACATGCATTGTGCAAAATTTCATAATTATTATATATAGATAAACATTAAGTTATACATAAACAGTATATTAATACTAAAGTAAACATTTTTATTGTATATGGAGAAGAATTATTGTATATGCATAATATGGTTCACCGTGAGTATCAGTAAGACATCCTGCAACAGTTACAAAAGAGACAAGAAAAAAAAAAAGTCTGATAGATTGCCCAGAGAAGGTTACTCTGATAAATTTTTTAAAAACATTTCCCTCTACCTCTATAAACCATCAACAATGGCAAAAAAAACAGATTTCTTTCATTCTTTAGCTTTCTGAATGCAGAGGTGGTGCAGACGCTAGGAGAATGAAAGTATGTGTTTGCGAACGCTCAAGGACACATAGCTACTGTGAGACATGCTTTTCACTTGTCTGAAAGAGGTTCAGAAGCAGAAATGAAAGAAAACCATTTTCATTGAAGCTAAGGTCATTCAAGCACCTTTAAAATTGAAAATGAAAGGACAGACTCAGAAATCTGTGAACTATCTGCACCAACAGAGCTACAGATCAAATATTTTGTTCATAATTATACTGATGTTAATATTTGGAGGACAAAGGTGCACCTATATTTAAAAGGGATGCATGTATTTTGTTTGTGACTGGAGTTGTCTGGATTCCAAAATGCACAAAAACATTTTTATTACATTTTGTTCAATATTTATATTATCTTTAACCATCTTCTTACTGTAAGAACACACCGACACACAGATCATAAGTTGCAGAATGTTTACAGTGAAAAGCTTGTGCTTTCTCGCTGTCCTTGACCCAAACCTGCTTGACTAAAAAATAAGTTACCCAAAGGCAGATGACAAGAAGAGAAGAAAAAGCATGTGTGAATCCTATAAGATGAATGCAGTTTAACCACACCACAAATGTAAAAAAGAAGAATATATGTATCATACAAGGTGTACAAAAGAGAACTCAGAAATCAGAAAATGGACAGAAACATATTTCAAAATTGTCTGTTGGTTTGGGAGCCCTTAAAACAAAAACAAAATGATAATAGGTACATACATATATATTAACCTAATGTTTAACCTAATTACTGTGCAAAATTAATTAAAAGAAACGTTAAACTTACAGCTGGTCATTCAGTCGGACATTACTCCTCTTGGTTAGGGTGAGGTCATAATATTGCTGAATGATGACAGGCCTGCAGGTATAAGCACATTCAAATCTTAGTCTTAAAATTATAAAGATAAAGATAAAAAAAAATGTTATGAAAAATAATAATTATCTAACTTAAAAATAAATAAATACATTAAATAAAATAAATAAAACTATATTATTTACATGATTGTTTGTAAATTAATGAACATATATATATATATATATATATATAATGTTATTTTTATTTGAAATAGTGTTTATTTATTTGAAATAGATTTTAATGAATTAAATGGTGAATTAATTACATGAACAAATGATAAAAATGTTTAATTATATATATATATATATATATATATATATATATATATATGCGGTCAGCTGTCAAATCGCTTCAATCACTACCACTCTCCTATTAGACACGGACATATATATACGTGGCACCACTGCTCGGTAAGTATGCTCAACGGCTCACAACCCTCCCTCCCTACCATAAGCATGAGCATATTACTGTGCCCCTTCTGGTTGTGTCTTCTTTGTTTCAGATCACTAAGTCTTTTAAATCTTAGCATGCATGGGGCGGCAGTGGCTCAGTGGTTCATGTAGGTTGTCTACAAACCGGAAGGTTGGTGGTTCAATCCCCGGCTCCACCTGACCAAGTGTCGAGGTGTCTTTGACACCTGACGAGCTGGATGGTGCCTTGAATGGCTGACACCGCAGTCGGTGTGTGAATGGGTGAATGTGAGTCAACTTGTAAAGCGCTTTGGATGGCCATGTGGTCTGTTGAAAGCGCTATATAAATGCAGTCCATTTACCATGGAGAGACACTCATCTTCAGGCTAGAAGAGTCTTAATTGTCATGTATTTTCAAGCGGATGGCTCCGGGGGAGTTAATGTCAAAGCTATTGTATGTTCAATAAACTCAAGTAACTTGCCAAAGTGGTTCCTGTCTGAAATGGTGTTAAGATATGTCTTAAAATTTATCCAAGTCTGAACACCATCACTATGGAAGCTCAGTTGCAGCCTTTGTTGTGTTTAAGGGATTTGGTGATGCGAGATGCTCATTAGACGTGCCTCGCTGACAGATAACACTTAATCCTACTGCTAAGCCCTTAAACTCACTTATAAATTCGAAATATAATGCAAAAGTTGTCTTTGTAACAAATTAGGCCGATGTCAGTTCCCATCTGTAGGTTTTAACTCTTATACTCAAAGCTAATTATGCAAATTCAAAAGTAAATATATTCCTTATGAATAATGCAGGAAATCAATAGCCCCCAAAGAGCAATCAAAGCTCCGAATGTAAAGTCTGCTGTGCTGGGGCTGGGCCTCTGACTGCAGAAAGTGCTGTGCTTGAATTCAATAGACAGGCTGAAACCAGAGCAGGCTATCAGAGAAACAGAGATCTAGGCTACTACATTGTAAAAGAGTGTAAAATCGTCTCTGGTTTCAGCAGCTGTCTGTGAACTGTGAATTGACCACATGCTGTGGAAAAGTCGAGTAGTTTACACATAGGGGGTAGTTCACCAAAAATTTACATTTTTCATCATTTACATAACCTCATGTTACTCCAAACCCATAAGTATTCCATTCATCTTTGGAACACAAATGAAACAATTGTAAATATTTTCTCATCGTTGTTCATCCAAGGTGATGTGACCAATTTTTTTTTCAGTACCTTTTTCAACAGGTTTTATTTTTTCAGTACCTTTTTCAGTACCCCAGGTCTGCTGGCTGGGGCGGGAGTCTTGGAGTTATTTTTAAAGACAAGTGTAGATTTGACCTTCTGATTCTTATCGTACTTTTGAATCTCAGTTAATTACATTGATTTCTTTTAAATACGTGTAATGTACTTTGATTTATAGACCCCCAAACTTTCAAGGGTATATTATATAAGAGTTTTCTGAAATGTTATCTGTAATTGTCCCCTCTTTTGACAATATTTTAATTTGGGGAGATATTAATATACATGTGCGCTGCCCTTCAAAACCCCTGGTCAAAGATTTTTTTAATGTACTAGTCATTTGACTTTTTACAGTGTGGTTGTGGCTGAACTCATGAGCATGGTCATAAGCTTGACTTAGTATTATATTTGGGATTCTCTGTTGGTGTAAAGATTGGTGAAACTTTTTTTTTCTGATCATAAGATAATAAGACTCTTTTTAGCTCTAACTTTCCATGTGGTGTCCTGGGAAATACAGTAATGTTTCTACCTCTGTTGTATCACATGAACTTACTCCTTGCTCAGTGGTTTTTGAGGTCTCCACTTTAATACCCTGTATAGGTTTAGAAGAGTTGGTCAACCAGTTTAACTCTTCCTGTTCAGATATTTTAGACCTTGTGGCTTCTTTCAAATTCAGGAAAAAAAGATCAAACTGCAACCTTATTTGAACAGTACAGTAGGAGGGCTGAATATAAATAGCTCAAAGATAAATTACAGGTCTCTTATGAGATTTAGAAAAACGTTTGAGTGAGTATAAAAGAGCTGTTAAATTAGCTATATCGAGTTATTTTTCTGTCATTTTCTCCAGAAACTGTCATAATTCTTGAGTTCTTTTCTCTACTGTAAATGCTGTGCTCCACCCTGTTGCTGCTCCATCACTCACTCCTTCTGTTGACATGTGTAAACAGTTCTTAAACCTATTCATTGTTAAGAATGCTGGAATTAGATATCAGATTTCCTCTGTTAGCAATGCTTTTATTGCTTCTCTTGTCCCTCCTAATCAAATAGACCTGTTTCTCTGAAGCAACTTAAAGATATAATTTAAAGAGTTTAAAGGGAATGTAATTCCTTCTTTGTTTAAGCAGGTACCTGATTCCATTGATCCATGTATTTTGTCTATTTAGATTTTTAGTTTGACATCTGGTGTTGTTCTGGCTAGTTTTAAGCATGCAGTTATTCAGCCCCTTTTCAAAAGAAAAAAAAAACTGGCTTAGACCCCTTTTGACATGATAAGTCCCTCCCCCCACCCCCCATTTCGAAATGGCCTTTTTTATCTAAGATACACACCCTCTTGTGTGTGGGGTTCCTCATGGTACCCATTCTGATGGCACCCATTTACTGCAGAGGATCCATTGGAGAGCAAGTGATGTAATGCTGAATTTCTCCAAATCTGTTTTTATGAAGAAACAAACTCATCTACATCTTGGATGGCTCAGTGGGTAAATTTTCAGTGAATTTTCATTTTTGGGTGAACTATTCCTTTAAGAATCTAGCAATAACATTTTTATATCATTATTTTTAAGCACATTCAAACTAAACTAAAGTTACTTTACATTTGCCTGTACTCAAGATACTCAAATATTCTGATAGTATATAAAAAACATTGCCTCGTTCTCTCCTTAATTTTCTATCCAGTGTAATATCAGCAGAAATAAGAGAGAAAATTATCCTTACTCTTGAAAAACAGTCAGCCTAATTAATTTTTTGTGTGTGTTTCAAGTGATTACAAAGCATGCAGACCTGTGCACAATAGTCACATATTGTATGTTGACATCATAATGAGTAGAAGCTCCACTGTTCATTCAGTTAGCTTTAATTCTAGAAAATTATTTTTAAAGGTCTGTGTGCTTGTTTGATACATCCTTAAGTTTTCTAAATGTATTCCCACCTAGTGACTAACTCCTCATCACTGCTCCCCTTTTAAAACAGTGGGAGAGCTGTCCATGGTCCTGAAACGCTTCACTTCCACAATTCAGTCTTTTTATGACCATCATCTCATTATATCCCGTATCGTACATTACATAAAACATACATTTAATCTATCCTGTTGTTTTTGAACATGTACACTCCCAACGAAGAACTCCCTCTCACTATCTTTGCATAAATATTTGCCCCATGGTGTTCAATCAAAATGTGAACGCACTGATCAATATATCAGACCCTGTCCAGATGCACCGCCAACTGCTTGCCAAGCACTTCCACTGACCGGCCTTATTTATAAGGCTGTGTTCAGCAATATATTCAGTATTACACCTTTAATTGGGATCCTCAAGGGGACCTTGTCAAAGGTTTCGACAAAAGCTGGGATTTAGCACACATACCAAATTTAAGTTCTGTGACCAATTACCACCCTCCTCTTCAAAAGGGTTGCTGTATTACATCTCCTACTGTTGTATTATGAATGTAGTGTGGTGATCCCACTCCCTTGGTTGCTTGTTAATACTCAACTATGGAGAACAGGTTTCATTAGCTTGTGTCAAAATATACTGCTGCAGGCCATTAGAGGCTGTTTTAAATGTCAAGGCTGCAGCAGTCCCTCATCTTTCTAATGAACATCAACAGGTATAGGCTAAAATGCACAAAAGAAACTATTTAAATGTGCTTAAGTGATTGATTAACCTATCAAGATCAGAGGAACACCATAGAGGCTCTTTGATGGAGCATAAGCAAACCTCTCAATCCCAGAATCTGATAAAATTGTTTATTAAATACCTCTCTTTGTTACACATCCATGAGTGAAAAATTGTAGTTAATTAAAACATATAAATGCTCTCTGAACAGATCCCAGACATTTCTAGAGTTAAAGCTGACGATATACAGTACAGACCAAAAGTTTGGACACACCTTCTCATTCAAAGAGTTTTCTTTATTTTAATGACTATGAAAATTGTAGAGTCACACTGAAGGCATCAAGGGCTATTTGACCAAGAAGGAGAGTGATGGGGTGCTGCGCCAGATGACCTGGCCTCCAGAGTCACCGGACCTGAACCCAATCGAGATGGTTTAGGGGTGAGCTGGACCACAGACAGAAGGCAAAAGGGCCAACAAGTGCTAAGCATCTCTCGGGGAACTCCTTCAAGACTGTTGGAAGACCATTTCAGGTGACTACCTCTTGAAGCTCATCAAGAGAATGCCAAGAGTGTGCAAAGCATTAATCAAAGAAAAAGGTGGCTACTTTGAAGAACCTAGAATATGACATATTTTCAGTTGTTTCACACTTTTTTGTTATGTATATAATTCCATATATAATTCCACGTGTGTTAATTCATAGTTTTGATGCCTTCAGTGTGAATCTCCAATTTTCATAGTCATGAAAATAAAGAAAACTCTTTGAATGAGAAGGTGTGTCCAAACTTTTGGTCTGTACTGTATATTATCTCAAAGCAGAACCAGTTCACAGCTGCATTCTTTGTCAGAAAAAAAAAGTTTTTAACAGCATAAAAACAACAAAGTCAGAAAGAGTTCAGTAGGAATGAAAGAAGCTGAACAAGCACGCAATGCCTTATTCAGGGGAAGTGAAGGTCTGTGTGTGTCAGTCAGTGATTGAAATGAATAGTATAGAAAGAGAAGACATGCAATGGTGGACAGATGAGAAATTACATAAACCTCATATTATTATATACAGTACATATATGAAGAGGATTTTTGTCATCCTGAAAATATTTTTGTTTGTCTGTTTTCATAGCTCTCCATTCAGAATACTCAAAAATAAAATTAAACTTTTATGATGGTTTTAAATGCTGATTGAATGGTCAGTTGCAAATACAGTATACTGCAGTTATAAAACAGTGCTTTAGAGTACTGTTTTGGGTAAAGTGGGACACTTTTTTAAAACTGTTCAACTGTTCAAGCTGGTTAGGGCTGGAAGACCATCTTGAACTTAGAACTAACAATCCAGCTACTGTTCAAAACAAATCATTTTCATGCAGGTACATACTGTATACTGATTTCTTTGTCACTTTTTATGGAAGAAATTTGCTCTAAATATAATATATTGTATTGTGTACTGACCACCCATTTGCTATAAGTCTACAATTACTTTCCCACTTTTTAGTCAAATTATTTGATTGGTCCATATACTGTTCTGTAAGGTATTATTTTATGGCAAATATTGTTTTGTGATGTTTGCATTTAATTTTTGTAATGATTTTTCAGTGTTTATGTAGTTCAAAGAGTATTGCAGTACCAAGCTCATGGGTGTTATTTTTCCAATGAAAACATTAACTCAGGTTGCATTGGCATCTGGCAAATATGTAATGTGGTATGATTATTTACTGCTCTTATTTACTAAAGGATTTGAAGAAGTGCGCGGATGTCTTGTGTATGTGTACAGCATAGAGTCTGAGACAAATTTCCATTCGGTGGCAATAAAGCAATACAAATTTTAATTCACACAGGTTTTTGTAATATAAAATTCATTATGACTGTGCAAACAGAAAAAAATTAAGTTTCATCCCGTTGGAATATACATAATGTGGACAGATTTAGATTAAAGGGATTCTTTAATGACAAATGAAAGCAGTCATAATTCTCAGTCTGTGGCTACTTCAAAAGTGCTTAATACAGGAAGGTATTAAAAAAGAATCTCTCTTTCTCTCTCACACACACACACGTTTGTTTTTGTGAAAAGTGGGGACATCCCATAGGCGTAATGGTTTTTATACTGTACAAACTGTATATTCTATCGCCCCTCACCAACCCTACACCTAACCCTAACCCTCAGAGGGAACTTTGTGCATTTTTACTTTCTCAAAAAACTTATTCCGTATGGTTTATGAGCGTTTTGAAAAATGGGGACATGGGTTATATCCTCATAAGTCACCCTCTCCTTGTAATACCTGTGTCATACCCATGTCATTATACAGAGTTGTGTCCTGATATGTCACAAAAACAAGAGCACACACACACATACTGCATAAAAGAGCAAAAAAAAAAAAGATTCATTAAACTTCCACCAGAAACAAAAAGAAACACCCATTTTCAGTCACAGACACTGAACAGACAACGATTCTTTTGCTCTCATGTTTATTTAGCTCCCTCCCGGAGAAAATCTGCGTCTTACTTTTTTCAAGCCAATTGCTTGAACAAATTGCTCATTATATTTAAACGTCATCGCGCATCAGTTACATTTAATTATTTATTTCACAGTCAACTCCACGAGCCTCATAAAAGACTGTGTGAGGAGGAAGGCTGGATGTCAGTGATATGTAAATGGCAGATGGATGTGTGAAGTGTGTGCAGCAGTACAGTCAGCTGAGCATTACTGTAAACGACTCCTGAACACTTTGGCTGTGGCTTATCGGCTAGCGACATGACAACTTTTGATTTTTCCGACGTGGAGGCATTTTTGGATTGCCATCCTGAGCTTTTTGAGGAATATCTCCTCAGGAAGGGAAAATGTGACACCCTGAGCAGATGGCTCAAAGAGCATCAGCCGTCCAAAACCTCTCCGGTGGAGGAGAAACGCGGGGTCGCGAGAGATCCCTTCTGGCCCACGAATCCCGACGGACTGAAGCGCAGATCGTCCCACATGGAGCTCCGCAGGAACTTCGCCCGCTCCAAAGCGATGACAGCGCACCGGACCTACGACGAGCACGTCAGTCTCAAGGCTCACGAGTCCCAGTCGAGTATGCGACGGCGTGCGCTCCTGCGGAAAGCCAGCTCGTTACCACCGACCACGGCGCACATCTTGAGCGCGCTGCTCGAGTCCCGGGTGAACGTGCCTCAATATGCATCCAGCGCCATTGACTTCAAATACAGACTCAAAGAGTCCAACGAGAGGGAGTTCTTCCTCGAGCTGGTTAAGGACATTTCTAACGAACTTGACATGACGAACCTCAGCTACAAGATTCTTATCAATGTCTGCATCATGGTGAACGCAGACAGGTGTTCGCTTTTCCTAGTGGAGGGACCGTCTCATAAGAGAACACTGGTCTCCAAATTTTTTGATGTGCACTCGGGTACGACAGTGCGACCCTCTTCAAGCACTCTGGACTCAAACGAGGTGCAGGTCCCGTGGGGAAAAGGTATCATAGGTTATGTAGCAGAACACGGAGAAACCGTCAACATCCCGAACGCATACGAGGTAGACATGAAACTCTACTAGCAATCACACAGTCAGGTTACGAATTAATGGGGTGGTTGATGGTTTACAAAAGGCTGAAGGTTAATAGTTATTGGGGAGCCCGGGGTCACAATTTGTAATTTTTACAGTGAATATTTATCGGGTCTATTTTTGAGTATAATGTAGGCACATACAGTAGATCTTGGGTACATAAAAGCTATCGAACATTTCCACCGTTACTGCACATGCAAGAAACAATTCATTTGACCTGCTAGGGGAACATATTGGGTTAAGATGTCACTATGGAGCCTGCCATTAAAAATAGTCTATTATAGACTTTTTAGATACATTCAAGAAGTAAAATAGTTATGAAATTACAAGATTTTAAGAGTTGGCACAAAAGTCTCAATGTTTTGGCCAACACATAACATTTAAAAGACACATAACTGCTGGCTCCAAGTTCAATTATTCCGGTAAAATCTATCTTCAATATACAGTTTACTCATGCCTGTATGTCAGTGTGGGTTTTATTGTGTTCTCATGTTTACAGCTATAGCATAAACATGACACACTAATGTGGAGGATAGAATAGACATGGTGTGACAAGTGCCTTCAGAGATTTGTGATTTCTACAGTTTCTGCAGCCAAGGCTTGGAATCGCTGTCTGATTATTTTGATTATGTCAAAAGGTTGACTGTTTACCCATTTTCAAATACAAACTACCAGTCGTGTGTACACATCATTATATCATGGCCACAGGCAAGCCTTCCCTAGTGCACTGTGGTCAGAGGAGATCCATTAATGTAGTGCAATGAATTTGCCACTATCCCATAGCATTCAGTTGGAATTTTATGCTTTTTACATAAAAGTTAGTGGCAATTAATGTTTATCCCCAACCCAAATAAGTCAATTAATATGCTACAACATTAATCTGAAATACAACAAATATATATATATATATTTATTTATTTTTTAAGTAGTTTTTCCTCTTACCCATTTCTATAAAGTTAAAGTGAAGTTAGAAAAATTCACATTTTTTTGGTAACACTTTTTAAGGTGTCATTGTTACAGTGTAATTACATACTGGTTAATATTAAATAACAACATGTACTTAATATATGGTTGAAATTAGATTTGTTTTAGGGTTAATTGCACGTATTTATGCAAAATTTACTGTTATTATATTAAGTACAGGTAACTTGTAACAAGAACACTGTAAAAGAAAGTGTTACTGCACTATTTTTCAAATCATCTTGAGTTATAGATTTGAATAAGGTAAAGCACATAAGTGGAGCTGGGAGTGATGTTACATTTTAAAAAAGATGTCTTTAAAAATAACATTAGAAAATGTAATAAATAAATATAATAAATCAAAACACCAATTATTTTCTGTTATAATACAGTGATTGATTTTTGCATTGAGCCACATTGTTGTGCCTCCTGTGTATTGTGTAGGACCATCGGTTCAATGATGAAATTGATAAGCTGACGGGCTATAAGACTCAGTCCATTCTGTGCATGACCATCCGCAACAGTGTCGGTGAAGTCATCGGTGTAGTGCAGGCCATCAACAAGAACCCTAGCGGAACTCCATTCACCGAGGATGATGAGAAGGTACAGTAAGCTTTGCTCTCCTTTTCTTTTGGCTTCATGCTGATATTATATTCTAAAGTATCTGCTCCAGCTGCTGGATTTATAGCCGTTCACATTCTCTAGATGCCTATTACTATATTGCCCAAACTTTAACTGCTAATGAAACTCTAGAGTGTGAATGTAATTGCTGTGCTAAATCAAAAGATTAATTTATGAATTAGCACCTTGGCTAATATCCTGCCATGCTGGAGTACAATAGTTATAGATTTAGAAAATGAGTTATTCATATTTGAAACTTAATTCTTTATTCATAACCTTAGAAACAGGAGCATAACAGGTGATTTTGCATATTTATTTTATGACTGCATGTATAAAAACAAGATCTGATGACATGACGAAAAGGTGTGTAAAATATTGCAATAAAAGAAAACATCTGGAATTATTCTGTCTATATGTTAACTGAAGTGACCATCACATATAACTTTTATGAAAGAGCCCTTCGGGAAAGGATTCGGTTGTTTACTTTCATTTGGAACACCCCTTGTAATGGCGACCCTTCCTTGAAGTGGCCTTCATGGGCAAATTCACCTGCTGTGTTGCTTTCCTACCAGTAATTTCTCAAAATTGAGGTCATCATTGGCTAAAACAACACATGTGTATGCCATACCTCAGAATAAGCTCTTAAGTTTCAGTACAGCGGATCCAGTTCTGCAGTCTCTGGACACGAGGCAGTCTGTACCCACACATCTCATCCCTTTCACTTTCATCGCTACTTCAAAACAGCTCTTTATAGATAGTAATTAATAGCAAATAATTTCTCTTTAGAATTATTTATGCCAAGCAGCTCTGGAAGCAGATACACAGGCTGTGATGTTATAAATGCCCTAGAAATAAACTGATGAACTGATGTTATGCCTCCAGTTCTTTTGCCGTTGTTGTTTTTTCCCCCTCTCAATATCTCACCGTCATGCATCCATCAGACTGAAGCTTTTAAAGCATCACACTTCTCTCTACAGGTGCTGCAAATGTATCTACCGTTCTGCGGAATATCGATCTCCAATGCCAAACTCTTCTCCGAATCCCGCAAGGAGTACGAGAGGAGCAGGGTGAGTCAAGACCTGCAGAAGTGTTGCTGAATAAAACTCAGTTTTTCAGACTGATTCAAAATCTGCATCTAGACTTCTAGACGTCTCAGACAGTGTGTTGCTTGATTTTGTGAGCTTGTTTACAGTCCTCAGGTCTCAAGGTTTCAAATATTTATTAATCCGCTTGAAGGCCTGTGTTATCTGAATACATTTCGAGCTGTTGCTGTTCCTGAAGGCCCTGCTGGAGGTGGTGAATGATCTGTTTGAGGAGCAGACGGACCTGGAGAAGATCGTGAGAAAGATCATGCAGCGTGCGCTGACATTGCTTCAGTGTGAGCGCTGCTCTGTGCTTCTGCTAGAAGACATCCATTCTCCAGTGAGATCGCTTTTTAGATTTCCTTTTCTTTTTTCTGGCATGAATGTGGTCCATCCTTATTCTTCAGTGTTTTCTTATCTTTCTCTATGCATTCCACCTTCCACCAATCTTAACTAATTCAGCTTTTCTACAAGAATCCAAAAGATAGTGGAAAAATCCTTTTGGGAACCTGGGTGATGTTAACTTCTGGGCTGGCCTAAATAAAATACGTCATCACTGTAGTGCTCTATAAAGGTAGACTTAAAGGAACAGCAGTCTGTGCTTTTTCTTTGCAGGTGACTGCTGTATTCCGTGCATAGCTGTCACTGATTATATATACCATTCATCCAGTAGAGGGCACCATGCTTCAGCACTTGTTAGTCCAGTGTTATCATAGAAGTTGTTGCACACCTGATGAGAAGCAAGGAAAATAGTGTTATACAGGTGATGCTCAGTGTCTGCATGTTGAATATGACATAAAATTAACTGTTCGCTTTTTTTTGTCAGAAATGTCTTTTTTTAACAATATTGGAAGGAAACAGATAAACATTAGAACAAAAACACATGCCCCGATACAATAACAATTAAATATTGAAACATAGCTATTAATATAATTGTATATAGTTTTAAAAACACAAATGAAATTATTAAAAAACCCAAAATTAATACATTTATTTAAAGATAAATTAGTCAGAAATGTTATTATTGCTAAATTTGAGTTCATTACAATATTGCTGGATTGGATAATCAGTCTAACAAATATTATATATTATCTGGTAAAAATCTGTAATTAATTTAAAATAGTCATTATATATGCGGTTTTCAAATAATGTATCAACCACACTTCTAGCTCAACTCATGCATTTATAAGCAATCAGATTTATAATGACTGATGAACAATAAAACTGGTTGTAAATACACCTCAGACTTATATTTAAAAGATGGACCCAAGCCATACAGCCATATAGATACCAGAATATCACAATATATCTTGAAACCAGTAAGCAATCATATCTCAACCACCCAGAAAACCCTAGCAACTACTGTAAATAGCAGTGGACAAAAAAAAAGCTCTGAACACCTAAGCAATGACCTGAAAATGACATTTTGAGCAAATGTTTTACACTACCCACATTTGCTTGAGATATTTAAAAATCTAGTTGTTCTCTTGCTGTGTTTATAGGTAGTCAAGTTCTCCCAGACGTTTGAACTCATGTCTCCACTGTGCAACGTTGATCATGACATCAGGTGAGAACAGCAGGACTTTTAATACTATGACAAACTGCTACATGTGTACTTTTAGCATATGTAATCTAAGAGGAATGTTCAATAATGAATACTAGGCTCAGTATGTGTGTTTGTGTGTATGTGGGTGCATTTGACAAAGTCAGCATGGAGAAGGTGTCTTGCTCGGACTGGCTGATCAATAACAGCATTGCTGAGTTGGTAGCATCAACTGGGCTGCCTGTTAACATCAGTGACGTCTGTCAGGATCCCCGCTTTGATGCTGAGGTGAGCAGAACACACCCACTAAGACCGGTTTCGCATTGGTTTGATTGCTTGGTCCGATCGAAAGTGCAGTCTGTCACATGCAGCAGTAATTTAGTGTGCCAATGCTAAAAGAAGTACAATTGAGCATACTTAAAAAAGTATTAAATAGTAAAAAAAAGTTTTTTCTCAGTCACTTTGGTGCATTTCTCAAATCAGAAATGAAATTCTCAAAACTACTTGTACAACCTCCACATCATCTAGTCATTTATACACATCATAAAACCAGTTTCTCATTCTTTTGAACAAGCTGCGATTGCTTTTGTACATTCATGCAATTGATCATGCACATTTATCTGTGGTTTCCTACATTATCAGTTGCTAATGTCATGTTGCTCAAAATGTATTATACAGTTTTCTGTGCAATATTACCCCTCAAAACATCTAGTCTCTAGTTCATCGTATAAGTCATTAAATGCAAAATGGTTAATCAAGTTGTCATAAACTGCCAAGCACACTTTTAATTTTTATTTTTACACATTATTATTAGACTTTTTGTCAATTTGGCATGAATTGTGCAAGTGAATCTTTACAAATGTAGAGAATGTAGATCATAAACCAATGATAAACCATTTCTCTGAAACAGCTCAAAGGTTCATCTCATGAATCTTCAGTTAGAAAGCATATACTGTATTGACAGAGGACAACCTTTTCTATATCACAATGACATTGTAAAGGTTTTTTTTTTTTTGGTCAGACCACTAGTAAAAGTGTAACTGGGAAATCTATCCAGTCTCTTTCAATCAATATCCCACATACAGTAATGTGTAAATTTGTACATTTGAAATGGATATATGGCATACATAAACATATGGTATATTGTTCAATACAGTAACTGTCATCCAAAATGTTGCCATAGTTTACATCAGAACATCCCTCTGTTATACTGACAAAATGACTAAGCGATTTGATTTATCCATAAACTATGACACAAGGACTTGTCATTCTGGTGGCACTGGCATGTTCATTGACACAGATATTTATTTTTGAGAGATGAATAAAGGATTTTGAGCAGGAGACTGGCTTTTGCAGGTAATCCATGGTGTTTTGCTCAACTCTGTACGAGTTGTTTTGAGAAATGATTCGAGAAATGTACCAAAGCAACTGAGAAAAACTGTAATATACTTAAAGGGATACGCCATCCCAAAATGAAACAATTACCCCCATATCATTCCAAACCCGTAAAAAATTTCGTTCATCTTCGGAACACAGTTTAAGATATTTGGATCGTACGCTCTTCTGTATCAGCGGCGACACAAGGATACGTTTTTCCGTATATTTACGCTTTGATTTGAAAGAAAACAGCACAACCTTGTGGCGCGGCTGACACAGAAGAGCGTAAACTGCCTGTGTTCAGCTCATAATCTCCAACTAATATTCATGCAAGTACAGATTTTTTAGATACTTTTAAGATTTAAAGTACACTGCAAGAACACATTTAATTTAATGAAGTGTACTTCTTTTTCTCAATGGTGTAATCACCTTTAAGCATATATAGGAACCCGTATGTACTCAAAAACACACATGTATCATGCAAGCATTGTGTTTCTTACTCAGGCGGACCAGGCTTCTGGTTTCCATATCAGATCAGTTTTATGTGTCCCTATCTGGAATCGGACACATCAGATTATAGGTGAGTTTCCCGACACAAGTGCTTAATTGCTTATATACAAACCCACAAAAACAATTCAAATAACATCCTACTTTCATTAGGTGTTGCACAGATTCTGAATCGCTTGGACAGGAAGACATTTAATGATGCAGATCAAAGATTATTTGAGGTGTGACTTTATTCAAACATTTGATGTTGGCATAAAAATTACCAATCAATAGTTTACAAGTGAATTAGAGGATTACATATTTACTTACAGTACTCATGCTTTCATAAATCATAAGCATGAGTAATTTTCATTTCCGATGTTCCTCACAGGCATTTGTTATTTTCTGTGGTCTGGGCATTAACAACACAATGATGTACAACCAAGTGAAAAAGACTTGGGCCAAGCAGTCTGTGGCTCTAGATGTGAGTAATATCTCTTATTGCTGTTTTCTTTTTATGTTTTTAACTGCTCATTAACATAACAGCTACATTTTTTTCCCTGCATATAAATCTGTCAGACCAGTAGAAATAATTTATTGTGCATGTGTGGTATGGTTATATTACGTGCATAGTTTATTGTTGTTTCTGTCTTTTCCCAGATGCTGTCCTATCATGCTACATGCTCCAAGGCAGAAGTTGATCGACTGAAGGTAAGATAAAATATGGAAATTAAGTCCATACAAACTAGATGCATCAGCACTGAAAATATACTACTGTTTTAAATTCATTATTTATATGTAAAACAATTTGTTACATGCGTTAACATTTTTGACCAGTTATATATTCTCTATACCTTTCAGAGAATAATACAGACATTTACAATGTTATAAAGATTTCTATTTCGAATATTGTTCTTTTGAACTTTCTATTAATCAAAGAATCTTGAAAAAATGTATCACGGTTTCCCCAAAAACATAAAGCTGCACAACTGTTTCAACATAGTAGTAAGAAATGTTTCTTGAGCAACAAATCTGCATATAAGAATGATTGATAGATAAGATAATGAGATACTGAAGAATGAAGGAATATAAATAAATAAAATAATAATAATAATGAAGAAATAATAATAATAATAATAATAATAATAATAAATAATAAAAGATATTCACGATATAACTCTTTTTACTGAATTATTTGTATGCTATTTTACTGTTTTTTTGTTTTTTCAAATGCAGCTTTGTTGAGCATAAGAGACTTGAATTGTAGTGTATTTCTTAATAAAAAATGCATCAGAAGAACAACAAAAAATATTATATGTATCTTTTTTTTTTTTTTAATTGCACAGCAATTAAGCTAACTATAAATATAGCAAAAGTGCAGCTTTTTACTAAAAACTATTTGAGCAAAACTACTTACTCTTTTTATAATTTGTAATTTACAATTTGACAATTTGTTTATTCAATAAGAATTCTAGATTTTTTTATTTATTTTTTTATAAATATTAGAAATATTTAGGTACTTTGATGTAATGTAATAAAGCGCATATGAATTGAACCTCAACTACATTACAACTTATTGTATAGAGTAGTGTTGCAAAATGTGATGCAACACACCCTTAAAGATTCACAGATCAGTAGCATATAGAATGTTTAAACTTCTTCTCCTGAGAGACGTGATGAAAACTCCAAATTAAACTCATACATTAGAGCAACAGATGTGTAAAAAACATCTCAGTCCCCAACGTTTCTTAGAAATTTATAGATGGTGGGTCTCAGAATCTCAGACAGAGAGTTGGAGTATTAATAATTGAAACGGCAGAGTGTAATATACGTAATATAGAATGTAATATATGTCTGTCTAAACCCTCAGTGGATCAGGCTCCGCACTGGTGTTTAAGTGCCTTGCTATTGGAGTTGCTGAGATTGTCCCCTCTCTTCTCTCAGGCTGCTAAGATTCCCCTAAGCAGTGAGCTCGGGATCGACGAGTTCCACTTTAATGACTTTTCTCTGGACAATGACGCCATGATCACTGCCTCCCTGCGGATGTTTTTGGAGCTTGGTGTCGTACAGAAATTCAAAATTGATTATGAGGTGAGGCAATCACCATGGGTGAAAAGACAACCCTACTGACTGGAAGAGTGAAATGCTGCTTACATATGTATGCTATGTGAAGCAGGGAGGGCTGGGTAATGGATTGGTGAGAGACTGTGCTGCAGGCTTGTTCCTGGAACACAGTTGGGAGGGTCTGGAGCTATGGTGTGAATACTATCATGTGCGTTTTTTTCCCTTCTCAGGTGCTGTGTCGCTGGCTGCTTACCGTGAGGAAGAACTACCGCACCGTAGCTTATCACAACTGGAGGCATGCCTTCAACGTCTCACAGTGCATGTTTGTTATGATCACCGTAAGTCACAGATGATGATCGATTCACTTATGAATGAAAGTCATCATTTAATCGCTCTCATGTTTGGTCAAAACCTGTATGACTTTCTTCTTCTGTGCAGCATAATAGTAGAACATAAGCTGTCCTTTTCCACACAGTGAATGATGACCATTATTGCAAAACCTTGTGAAATAGGCCCCCTGCGAATAAAGGCCCCCTGTAGCGAATCCATGCGTTTTTGTAAGATAAATATCCAGATTTCAAACATCACACACACTTTTCTCACTTCTTCTGACTGTTGGGAACCGGAAGTCTAGCAGGAGGATGGCCAGAAGACCAGTCTCCTCTTTGCTTGTTTTGAAATCCTCTGACGTTTTTCTTTACAAATCCTTGTTTTGTGCTTATAATTTGTGATCATTTTGTTTTGTTCTATCTGCGCTCGTCACTAATCACGCAGTGCCGACGAACTACGACATCCACCTTCACGTCTTCTGGTTCCCAACAGTCTGCAGAAGTGAGAGAAAAACTGTTTATTACGTTTGAAATCTGGATATTTATCTTACAAAAACAGGGGGCTCCCGGAGCCGTGTGAGGGACGTTTTATTACAGATGCGTGCACTTTATTTCACGTCTTCTGAACATTTGACAACAAACACCCGCTTACCCCACTAAAAGGCTTGGAATAGCAAGGACAATTTGTAATATAACTTTGATTGGATTATTCTGAAAGATACTAGTTTTAACAGAAATTACCTTATACAAGAACATTGTAGTTTACCATTAATGCTTGTCAGTACATTGGCAATAACCATATTTCAAAGACAATATAAGTAATTAGGAAACTGCATATAAAGATTTAAAAGATGTTCTAAGCAGCACTCTAAAGTTCAGCTAAAATAATTTTAATTAATACATTTGAACTATAATGCATTTATTTGCAATTACCAAGCATGTACTGTTTATGTGCCCAAAACATTACATTCAGTTAGCATCTGTATGTGTTAGTATGTCACATAGGGTTGCAGTAAGTAGACGAGAACAGAAGAACTACGGAAGCACAGGGCTTAAATATAAAGGAAGTGAAATTAGAAGCAGGTGAAGAGCCAGGATGATGGTGATGATGGAGGGAAGAGCCAGGGAGGAGCCAGGGAGGAGCCAAGAGCCAGGTCCCAGGGTGGAGTCAAGGGAGCGAGGAGCCATGGTGTAGAAGCACTTGACAACACCATGGGGACGAGTGATTGAGATGGAGACCCAGGTGGAGCCAAGTGGACAGAGTGCCAGGGTGACATTGGAGGCAGAGAGGGGGACCCGATCAGTCGCTTCCTTTTACGCTGGCTTGTGATTCGCAGCAGGCTCTGCCTCTCCGTCTAGGGTGGGTTCAGGCGATTGCTTCATGCGGTGGGAAGATGGCTGGTTGGGCTCAGGATCAGAAGTGGGGTTGGCGATGTCCACCGCTGGGCAGATGGTGAAGTGCGAGCCATGATTCACTAACACCAAGAAAACAGAAAACAGCACCTTTACATGGACAAGAACGGACCAGAGCTAAGGAAACACAGGCCTTAAATATACACGGAGTGTAATCAGGGAGAACAGAAACAGGTGCAGGCTAATCAGAAACCATAGAAACGGGATCCAACGCAACAAAGGCATATGAAATAAAACAAAACAAAACAAAACAGGCTATAATCCTGCCAGTGTATTCTTTCAAGTAAGTTATTTGCATTACAAATTAAAATTCAATAAAAAATGTAAAGGGCATTTATTTTTCACGAGGAAAGGCAGTATTTTTTTGTGAATAATGGCTTGAATTGGCTGTTCCACACACAAAGCTATTGTTTGACTATGTTGTACACAAGTCAAATAGATTACCTTTATAATGGTTTTAAGGTGTTTTTTTGTTTGTTTGTTTGTTTTTTGCGCTTTACAGTCCCTGTCCAAATCCACTTCTATACCTCCGGTATTCAACAGAGAAAAGAAAGTCATACAAGTTTGGAACAAGTGTTATTGGCAGTAAATAATAACAAGACTTAAATTTTTTGAGGGAACAATGCCTGTAATGATATTCTCAGTTAATGGCTGTAAATGCAATGTAAATCAATAATGATCTTTCAAGCCTTGATTTAATCACTGAATTGGAGGATTTGTAGTAGTAAGTTTCTCTGTTGTGGTCCAGACTACTGGGTTCCAGGAGATACTGACAGACACAGAGACTCTCGCTCTTATGGTGGGGTGTTTCTGCCATGACCTGGACCATCGTGGCACAAATAACGCCTTTCAGGCAAAGTGAGTGAAAAGTCAGTCAATGTAAACTAGGCTTAGCATGTTTAGCCAAGATTTTACATTGAACATCAAATGATGACCCAATACAGTACCAAAATTGTAATCTAAATGGAAAGTAATTCATGGTGTTCATAAATAAGGCATATCATCTAACCTATTAATGTTGGCATCCGTCTAATACAGGGGTTGGCAACCCATGTGTGCCAAATTTGGCACATAGAGAGATAATCACAGGCACATGAGCAATAGGGAAAACTACATTCTGATGTACATTTTGAGGTAATTATTTCTCATAGTCGCACAGCCTGTTAGGAGCTATAATACTATTAAAGTGTGCAAACTAACCTGCACTAGTCTACAGATGTGCGTACCTCCAGTGAACCAGGTGCAACCGCTGTGTACACGAGCCCTTCAAATCAATGTTGCTTCTTGCGTTCACATAGGTTCAGTCATGCTATGCAATTGAGAGCATGACAGCTTACAGTTCATTGTGCATTTGTTGCTCATAGAAATAAATAAATTCCCACTACAATTTTTTTTAAGGTCGGTATACAAAGTTCTTAACATTCCATATTTAGCTCCTCCGGTCCTAAAAACCCTGCATCGTTCTTGTTCTGAGGTCACTAGCATGGGAGGCAGGACTAACAAGAATGCTAAAGACCACAAAGGGCACAACACTTTCCAGCTGACTTCTGTTACACTCTCCCCCTGAACCTCACTCCCACCCGGGTCACGGCACCAATGTAACTCTCACAGTACTAACCGCCCGCCTCATTCTTGTTCCTAGTGGGATTTAAACCTGGACCGCCATCATCAGAGGCGGGCACGTTAACGAGAACGCTAAAGAACGCAGACTCTAATGTCTGTCGCTAGTGTGTCTCTTGAGATCAGGGGAGTGAGGTTTACCAACACAGCATTTACCAGCTGACCTCTATTAAACACACACACAAATCACAATGACGGTGTTGTGTGAACAACAACATTCATACATAAAGTGGGTTTCAGTAGGAACACAATCTAAATCTGTTATTCAAAGTCTAATTTAAATTAAAATTAAATTAAATTTAAGCATTTAGCAGACGCTTTTATCCAATTTTATTCAAGCTATCAATTTTTACATACCATGTGTTCCCAGGGAATCGAACCCCCAACCTTGCGCTTGATAGCGAGGTGCTCTACCAATTGAGCTACAGGAACACTTAGCAACACCATTATTTTAATTTAAACATTAAAATAAATTTGGAATAGTTTAAAAAAAACAATTTATGAAAATATGCATCAGAAATATTTAAGATTCTGCATTTGTATGATAATCAAATTCAGATTTCTAGCCGAACATGGGGGGTGGGGGGCTTATTGGCACAAAGGTTAACCAGAAAAATACAAAATTACACTTCATGCCCAAAAGGTTGCCAAACCCTAGTCTAAAATGACTAACTTCTACTTACTGACCGATTTGTGGTAATACTGTGAAGTTTGATTGGCTGCACAGTTTTAAACAACAACAGTAAAAGATACTGTAGGTGTTTTCTCCTCATTTTTAAAGGAAAAAGTCCTTTTTTATTTTGCTATTCTAATTATGCAAGTTTACATGACTAGTTGCATTTTATTATTTGCATTTAACATTATATTCTTTGATCTTAAATCAGATGTTTGTTTGTTTTTTCAGTCAAAATATTGAAATATTCTAAAAACAATAAATCATTTACCAACATTTTAAAGTTTGGGGGTTGGTAAGATTTTTTTTATGTTTTTAAAAAACAACTTTTATGCTTCATGCACCAAGGCTGCACATATTTGATTACAAATACAGCAACAATAGTAATATTTTGAAATATTGAAATATTTTGAAACTGTTTTCTGTTTTAATCTATTTTAAAATGTACTTTATATCTGTGATGCAAAGCTGAATTTTCGGCATCATAACTCCAGCCTACAGTGTCACACAATCCTTCAGAAACCATTTTAATGCGATGATTTGGTGCTTAAGAAATGTTTATTTTTATTATCAATGTTAAAGACAACTGTGACCTACAGCAACATACTGTCTAATGTGTTAATAGTTCTGTATCTGATCTCTGTTGTGCTCCTCAAGGTCTGGGTCAGCACTAGCGCTGCTGTACGGAACATCTGCTACACTAGAACATCATCATTTCAACCATGCTGTTATGATCCTGCAGAGTGAGGTGAGCAAATAGCATGAACTAGCACATCTGTCAGGTCAGTTCTCAGTAGAGGGGCACAGCACTGAGCAATTGAGGTTTGGGGATTTCTAAAAATGAAAGTAGACATTTTAAAAACAGAAGAAGATTTATTTTTCAGATTCCAGACTGTTCAAGAGCAAGATACATTTTGAATATGTGCATGATATGAAAGTTGTGTAGCTCAGGCAGCTCAAATGCTACTATCAGTAAAGCAATGAAACATAATATTTACAAATTCATGTTAGTTTTTAAATGTGAATTTTCACTGAAATTGTTATTCACACTTTTGAACTCCGCTGTATGTATAAAGGAGGATCTCCAGAACACAATGAACATTGTCAAGCAATGGAGTGGTAATGAGAATCTCACTAAAAGAGATACTGTCAAGCAATGGAGTCCGTCTCACACATCTCTTGTAATGGATTTGCAGAAATGACCCATTTTACCCCTGCCCACATTTGTATGTCTCAGTGGATGGAAAGAATACAAGTGGATGTCAGCATTCGAATAAATGGCTGATTTAGCTCTGAGCTGGTTAATCATGACCAAGCTCTGTATCGATTTCCTGTAGACATCCATTGAGCTTTTTTAACCAACACCAATTAACTAAAGAGATTCCTCTCTTGGGTCAGTTGCACTGAAGCAAGGAGAGAAAGAAATTGCTTTTTAATCCCAGAGACTGAACATGCATAGAGAACTTTAGAGACACAATCTTTTTGAATGATACTCAGGGACATGAAGTGATTATGGTTTCATGATTGGCTTTATATAAACAGAAAAGTCAGGGCTTTGTAGGACTAATAGAACTTGGAATGAGGGGTGTGATTTCCCCAAACTTCACTTAATGTAGACCATAAGATAGTGGGGTAAGCTGTGCCACATTTTACTTCACCCTATAATGTCTACTGTCTCATGCTGTATTTGACACACAAATATCCAAGGCCTGTAAATTATAAACATGGGCTTTTAAGTGCCTTTTGTTGTTTGATTGACAGTTTATGTATTTGTTAGCATGTAAAAGGCATTTTAGTATAATTATAAAAAATCCACAGGTTGTGAAAATGGAAAACATATATTTCTCTGTGAATTTTTTTCAGCTTTTTATAAAGTAAACACAAGAATAAATGTTATATTGCTTGTAATATTTCAAAATGAGCAATTACTGGACTAAAGCAACTGATTATTGATTATAAAGTAAAATATGTTATGTTTTATGTAAGTAGAACGCTATACTGTCATAAAGATCTCGTTGATTTACATAACAAGCCGTCATAATTTAATCTAACTTTTTGGCCATAGAAATAATAGAAATATCAGCAACTGCACCAAAGTGCATATTTTGCTTAGTTTGGGCCTGTGGATAAAACTGAGGTGTTTTTTTGTTGTTGTTGTTGTTTTTGTTTTTTGTTTTTTACCTCATAATATCCTGTATCATACTAAACTACCCATAAAAGCCTGATGTATCAAATATGATGACAAAAAAAAACTTTTGTACTATTATTCCATACAGAATGTCAGGCTTTACAGATTTAAGCTCTCCTCTAGGAAAGAGTAAAATTAGATAAAGCTAAAATTAATAAATCTAATAATTTTTTACTGTTAGTTATCAACTAAAATTAAGCACATGGCCACAGAAATATGTCTTTTTCCCCACTGAGAGTTTACAAAGATAAGTTGACTCACATTAGAGGTAAGCTCTGCCATTGTAAATGATCAAAGACAAATGTGGACATAAAAGCACTGATTATAAAGGACAAACCAAATAGTTTTGCCCCTAAATAAAAGGGAATATTAAATGTTATTTCCTTTTCACATTGTCATGATTAATCGAGTAACGCAGTTTTCCAATTTAGACATCTTGCTCCAGTCTCCCCTTACCACTGGAAAACTTTAATCTGCAATATTTGTCATCTTTTTCTCTTTTTTTTTCTTCTTTTATTTTAGGGACACAACATTTTTGCTAATCTGTCCTCTAAAGAGTACAGCAACATGATGCAGCTACTGAAACAGGCAATTCTGTCCACAGATCTCACACTGTATTTCAAGTACGTACTAGAATCGAATAGCAAATGTGTTTCAATAGTCACAATAAGGGGTAGCCCTAAGCTTTAAAGCACTCTAAATATTCTGCAAGATGCATGTAATTTACGTTTAGGCCACAGAGAGGCGCCCTTTGAATAGAGGCAGAAGAGGTGATATTATGCCGCTTTTCTTCAGATCATGAAAGCTTGGTGAAGATCTGAAAGATGCCTCAAGGAATATTAAATCAAATTAACATGAACACAGAAACCTTTAACTTGCAATTAAGTAAAATTAATTTTTTGGATCTTTTTTTTCTTCATTATCTTCATTATCCATGGACATAAAAGAAGAAGAACCCAGTTCTTTGAGTGTGTTCTCTCAGAGCAGTTCAGCTGGAGTAATGAAGAACATAGAGACATGTTCAGGTGAGTGTCTACAAAACACAAATGCCAGGAGCTGTTTTTGTAAATGTTCTAAATATTTAAACATACTAGGTCTATGCTGATGACTGCGTGTGACTTGGGTGCAGTGACCCGACCGTGGGAAATCTCAAAACAGGTCAGACAGACACTGCAAAACAAAACAAAAAAAAACACATTTTGTAAAACAGTTTAACTATATATATATATATATATATATATATATATATACTTCTACAGAAAATAATATAATAATATAGGCTAAATTATACATATCATAGTGGACATTTAAATAATGTCTTATCTCTATGTTTCTAATTCCAGGTGGCTGAATTAGTGACCAGTGAATTCTTTGAACAAGGTGACAGGGAGAGATCAGAGCTGAAATTGACACCGGCTGTATGTATTCTTGCATATACTGCTTTACGTTTAATTTGCTGAAATTTCAACCAACTCAATTAAAGTAAAAAAACAAATCATTTTGCTTATTCAGGCAATCTTTGATCGCAATCGTAAAGATGAGCTTCCTGTGCTTCAGCTGGAATGGATTGATGGAATTTGTAAGCCATTATATGAGGTAAAAGAGTTAAGTAGAAAAAGCAAATGAATTAACTCCAGCTAATTCACTTTTATACAGTGACGGTAATGTATTTTATAGGCTCTTGTGAAGTTGAATAGGAAGCTTCAACCAATGGTAGATGGAATTGATGCCAACCGTAAGAAGTGGGAGGAGCTTTGTCTGTCCTATCAGCAAACACGGAGAGCCTCTGAGTGTATCTCCAGTCTGGAGGCAGGAGAGACAGAATCGTCTCAGAGTTCAGACTCCACCCATGAGCCAGAATCAAGTCAGAGTGAGGCGACCAATCAGAGTGAAGACTCCACCCACTGTGTGGAGCCAAATCAAGCCACAGTAGCCAATTACAAATAAGAAGCGTGATGTGACGATTAAGGGACGGCACATTGAGTCAGGGGTTCCCAAACTATTCTGTCTGCCGAACCTCTTATACGCTGAGATTTTAAGTTAATATTTAAATAATTTACCAACAGATTTGCATATTCACAATTATCTGATGTTGGTTAATGGTCAAATGGCTTTAACAAAACAGATCAAATATTTTATCTTTTTTTATGTTTTAGTTTGATTGTGTTTATTTTAAAATAATTTATATACTTCATATAATTTTTTTATCATATAGTTTTGGACATTTGGACATGGATTTTAAGAGTGATATGACATTTAATTTAATAAGAAAACATTTTATATTGCAGCTGCTGAAACGTACTAAGACCTTGTACAGGGTCTTTATTACTATTATTATTATTTTTATTATTTTTTACACACATTATAAAAATTTCATTTTACACATCTTAATTAAATCGCATCCTTGAATGTGATAATCACACTAAGACATATCATGATTTCTGTTTAATTTTGATGATGTACGCAACCCAATTTATTTATTTTAGTTTTAGATTTAATTTCATTAATTAGCTTTTCATCAACTCATGAAGCCCCTGCAGTTCCCTCATGAGCCCCCTCATTTGAAAAAAAAATGTTCACGGAGTAATGAGGTATGTGACAACTTTGCTGTTTATATATGAAAAAAACACATTATAAACCAACCTTTGTATGTGGGCTGCTTGTGAGATTGGCAGTATTTCTACTAAATTTACTTCAGGCATTTACAGCACAATCAAAAAACATTATAAAATCTCTGTTTTTAAAAAAGGAAATGTTTATTAAGAACTCATATATATATATATATATGCATATGTGACAAAACTGTGAATACGTGCAGGAAATTCAGGTGCACAAAAACTGAATGTGAGAATTAGCAGTAAAGTGTTTCAAATGCTCAGATGTTGTTCAGTGCTGCTATAAAGCCTGGCATTACATATAAAACAGAGCTGCTGATAGGATTCCTATGCTTGAGAAACGGAGCATTGATTTGATGAATGTATAAATTAATATCACTGTGATCTTTTGCTGTTGTTTCTTTAGACTTGCATGGAAGCAACACTGAACATTGTGCATACGCATTGTTTAATGTTTTTGTATGCATCCTTAGTCCCATGTACCTGTCCGTCAGGTCCTTGTAAAACAGTATAGAATACATTACTGCAACATTCACTGCAAAAATACAGTAAATGTAGATTTATTGCACAATATTGCACAAACAGAAGATTATCCAGAATGAATGTGAAGTCATCTGTCTTAAACCAGCTATTAGGGATACGTCCTTGTTAGCTGATTCCAAGATGAACCAAAGTCTGTTGTAACAATACTAAAATCTGAATTTGTTGCATGCAAAACTGAATCCTATTGTTGGCATGTGAGTTTAAGTGTTTAATTTTGTTACATGTTACAATTTAGAATGTGAAATGTATTGTATGTTTAGAATGCATTACAAATGCCATGAAATGCATGCTGCAGAGCTTTGTCAGCAGCTTTCTGCTTTAAATGGGAGTTATACAGTCGGGTTGCGTTGCAGTCGTGATACTTTTTTTTTATGTGCACACAGATAGATTATGCTCTTTCAGTTCAATCTGTCTGCCTTATTCAAATGAAATGTAATTATTTTTGCATTTATTACGAATTGACATTTAAAAAAAAAGAAAAGACAAGGAAACCATTTATATTCATACACTTAAAAAAAGAAGGCCAGAAAAAGCTTTATATTTTATTAGCTAACATAAAATGTTCATACTTGTTTCCGACCTACAGGATTTCAAATAAATAAATAGGATTTTTCTTTCACAATTTGGACTTTTTTATACATCAGAAAAATATCAAATATCAAAACCGCAAGATATACAATCATATATACACACAAATATATATTCTGAGAAAAAAGCTCAGAATTGTGAGATATAAACTAGCAATTGTGAGGAAAAAAGTCGTAATTGTATGAAAAAAAGTAGCATTTTTTTTTATTCCGTGGCAAAAACAAAAAATAAACCTGCGAGAAGTCCGAATTCTGCGTTTATATACACTATATAACAATTCTGAATTTACATCTCGTAATTCTGCTTTATGTTTACACCACAGAATAGAAAGTAAACTGTGACTTTTTATTTTTCTCAGAACTCTGAGAAAAAGTCAGAATTGAGCAGTATAAATTCACAGTTGCCTTTTTTCTTATTTATTTATTCGGTGGTGACAAAACAGGCTTCCATATATATCATACTTGGTGCCTCAATGTGTCTCTTGTAGAGAGATTCTCATCTTGTATTTCAGTGAATCATCTATCAAATGCCAGATGAATGACTATGATATACTGTGCAGTTTATAAGCGGTACACAGGGTCTTTTCTTGCCAGACTGATTGCTGGTCATTTTCCTCAGGCTGTTTTGTACATAAAGAACACTGTGATGCAATCGAGTGTGGCGATCTGTGATTGGCTGCATGCAGATAGTTTTGAAACACTGCTTAAATAATTAAACTTCTCATTTAAATGTCTCACAAGTCAAATACTGTGCTCACATAATCATTCAGAAACATACCATATAGTATGCAAATGACTGATATTAGTTCATAGCTCAATTCCTAGCCTATCCTTTCATGCATATGAGTTTTGCATAATAGATATGCTGTTATTTGTAACACCCCAAGCACACAAACAGTATTTATGTAAGACAGCATATGCATAAATATTTGGCTTGGGTGAAAGTGTGATGAAAGCGAGTGTTTGAAGTTGTACTGTAGCTGCAGAGAGACAGAGAAGCTTTTTGCCGGACAAGCCAACTGATACAAAAGCAGTGTGGCCAGCTGCATCCAGCTCTGCTCTCTGTAATCTATTATTTAACAGGGACTCAGCTTCCTTCCTGAGGCTTTAAAACCAAGAGAGAACAGGAATGAGGCAGATGTACAATGTAATTGCAATGTAAAATGCAAAATGTCATTTCAATGTCATTAACTTCTGCTAATACAAAACAGAATATCCCAATCCAGGCAAAAATTAAGATACATTAGGTGGCCACTTGAATTTAACATATAACAACTACAGTATAGCAATGCTCTCTTTAAAAAGTGACACTGCTTTATTACAATAGTAATGATTTAATAATGCATTAATACTGCAGTAATACAATCGAGAGAATGCAGTCTTGTTGAGTGATTGTATGGGCTTTCATCACAGATGAGAATTATAATGTTATATGGCTATTTACATTATAATAACAATTACATGCACCAGAAATTTAGAAAAGCTCCAATTTATTTTGGTAATGGATCAATTTGAAGAAATGAAACCCTCTAAACTAGAGGCAGTACAAAATAGGCTATTAGCATTAATGTATGCATAGCATATCCGCTCAGAAACTTAACAATGAAAAGGTAATTCTGCATAGAAAAAATGTTCATTTCTATGTTAGATTTATGCCCTAATAGCTTTGGGCTTTGCTAAACACCTAATAAAGAATAACATTAGCATTAATTATTCATTTCGTTGCTGCAGTGCAACAGTTAATAGGAAGGTTGGCATTCACAAATAAATCTTGATGACAAGCATATGCAGTCTGCTCATGTCTTTAGTATTCTTAATATAACAATGTAATGAAAACAGGTCACAAGTCTGGATTTAAAAAAAAAAACAAGACAGCAGTTAATGCATACTAAATGTATAAATCAAAACATAATTTGAGAAAACTGCACTGGTTTAATGTTTTAGTGGTTTACCGTTTTTTTTTTAGTATAAAATAAATGTTTTAAGGATGCATCCAAATCGGTTTCATTGTTTGTCATCCAGTATTGTATTAAAAGCCAAAGGGCTTAGGCCTAAAATTTAAGGTGAAAGGTCAAATCTAATGACATAACTTTGGATCTACAGTTTTAAATTTTTATTCCCTAAATAAAATCTACATTTTTATTCCCAAATCCCAACTGTTCTTAGTTCAACATTTTGCCACAAGTGATTCAAAATGCAACATTAAAGCAATGCCTCTGAGCCTCTAAAAGTCATTTTTATGTGCATCTTCAAACCCCTGTGGTCTGAAAAAATACAATACATCAAATAAAAACCAGCTCTATGTTTCACGGTCCAAGCTGAGATTTATAACCGCACATATGAAAGTCAAAAAGCACAGAATTCCCAGTAATGTTCAGCTAGTGTTTTCCAGAGGACGCTACGGCTTCAGCTTGAGTGCTGACAGAGTGTGTCCAACCCTGTGTGCTCCTGAGAGAACTCTATATAAATTGGCCCAAACTGCCAGTGTCAGGCTTGAGTTCAATGATTATTTATACTGAAACAATACAGTCAGATTCTTCTACTGTAGCTTATACAAGTATGTAGCTCATATACTCTTCCCCTAAGGATGAAAACGTGCTTTAAACCCAACTCCCTGCCTCTCACGCTAGTCCCCACGGCTCAATAGCCTTTGTGTTCTTGGCCAAAAGCACTGTAGAACTTTTTATGAAGATGATCCAGTCCAAAAATCAGTTATGTCTATCTCCTATCGCCGTTCTTCAGCTTGTTCTGTCTGCATGCCTCCCACTATCAAACAGATCTAGGGCTTTGACTTGTTGGTGAAAAAATTCATGTGAGAGAAGTGTTATGCAACTCTAGTTCTTAATCTGCTCTTCAGTGATTTTAAAAGCAGGTTTAAACAAAGACTCTGAGAAAAACAGCATTATAGGGGCGACTATATTCCTATCCCATTGTCTGTCTCTCTTTTTAATTTTATTCTTAATATCAGTTTGCCTGTTTAATATAATTCAGCTCCCCCCTGCCAAATTATTACCCCCTAGTATTGGTAGGTTTAGGAATAATTTGGCAGGGAGTCAAAATTGGGCACAACACCTCAGCAGAACTCCTTTTTTTGGTCAATAATGAACAGCATCAGCCAGATTCACTATTGATTCGTTTGTAAAACATTCTTTAGTTGCTACACAAGAAAAGCTTGTGGTGCTATGCCAAAAAAGTTGTTTTAAGGTGCTGTAACCAAAAATAAGGTTCATAAAATTATAATTTACAACATTAATAGAGTCTTACTCTCATCATGCTTGCAGATCGTTCGAAACACCATTTCGATCTGCAACGATAAATCAATTTCATTTGCTGCACAGTAGTGTCCTCCAGTGGTAAAAATGGAAAATTGACAACATAACTTCTGATTTATGTTTTAATTTCTATTCCTCCTGTATGGCTGTCCTTGAGGAAGAGGAGAAGGAGTGAGATGATTCAGGAAGTGACAGACAAATGAAGCAAAACCCTTTTCTAATGAAAGAACTCATTCCTTTTTAACATTTGTTACATTATTAGATAAAAGCGGTGCAAGAGTTACGCCGGGTTTCAAAATGATCTACTCACGGGATCTTGGAGTTTTCTGTTTCAGGATAATTTAGCGCTGCAGGGCCGTGTCACCATGAGAGCTGACCCCCGCCTCTCTGTCCTGACAGGCTACTTTTGGATTCTTTCAATAAAAGCCCTTTGATTGCGCACTGGGGCACCTCAGGGTTCCCCGAATGGCTGTCCGAGCTGTCAGAGTGATAGACGGGTGGGTATTTTACCTCAGAAAGTAACAAGAAAGGCGTTAACTATACAAGTGTAAGACCTCTGCCATTCAAATGGTAACCTCTCTCAGGCAGATATATTCACTGCTGAAAACCAGACAGCATAACAAAAGTTGATTGAGATATACCCATCTATAGCTTCTCTGTAAAAGTCCACATAAATGAAAGATTCTTTCAAGGCATACTCAAAATATTGAAATTCAGGTTGGGCGATCTGGTTAAACTGATGTATGAGTGGTAAAGAAAGATAATGCATTAGCAGTTAGACAGAAACCATGTTGTTTTGCATGAGAAAAAAAAAACTCATTTTGAGAAAACAGCCCTTAAAGACACATATCGTAATTGAACTCTACAGAGGCAAATAGCTAAAAGTTGAATAAATAAACACTTGAAAAACAACATGCTGTGAAAAGCCCTAAGTTCTAAATATCAAAAACGATATTTTTGCACGCAGTGTCTTGAAGAATAAACAAAGCCATTTGGAGGAAAAAAGACAAAGGGAAAGTAAAGGGCATAAAAGGCAAAGAGTCTCACAGCAGATGTCTAGTGGGTCATATTAGAAGCTCAGCTATATGAACAGTGACTGGTCAGATATAGACCCAAGGTCCGGTGATGCTCTGTTTCCTGTCATCTGTTGTCTTTCTTCTGTATATGAATATTTTAACAAGGTCAGAAAGATCAAGGGCACTTAATGACCCTAATGCATTTTACTTATTGATCTACATACTGCACAGACAAACATAAGCTAAGCGCTATATTCATCACATAATAAGAGATTTGTTAAGAGGGAACATTCCTGATAGCTTTCCACTGTGGAAACTATGAGGAAAAATGACCATGCATATATGTCAGTAAACGCATCAGTGGCCAGCTTTATTTTTATACTGTCCCCACATTAATGCTTTCAGCGGAGGTGAAAAGCACCATTTGGATTTGGGTGAACTCACCACAAAAGAGCGAGCTGTGTGTTTGATTTCCGCCAGCAGCTGCTGTACTGTTTTCAACGCGAGGCATGTCTGTTTTGTGTTTCACACAGAGTCGCAGTTCAAGGTAACATGAAGCGGCCCTCGGCTCCCAGCAGCCTCATTAGTTCTCTAATGCTGTAATCTGTGTGGTTTGTGAGACTGGCCACTCAATAAGGTGGATTTATCTGGGTCTAACATATGGCTTTCCCTGTGCTAACATTTGGACAGAGAAGAGACTAAATGTTTTAGTAGTGCATGTGCTGGATCAAAGAGCAAAGCACAGAGGCCTCCAGCCTCAATGAAGAAAAATACAGAGCTTACTAACCATGCATGAAAAGACAGCATTTCTCTTCCATGCTGCAATGTAGTAGTGCTGCCAAATAACTCTGTATAGAGAAAATTAGAAGACCATCTGCATGAAAAGAATAGCTGGAAACTAAAATTCAAATAAAAAAATTATAATAATAATGTAATATATATATATTAATACATAATTAAAGGAGTATTCTGGGTTCAGTAGGCCCTCGAGTTAAGCTCAATTTAAAAAGCATTTGTTGCTTTATACTGAATACCACAAAAAAAGACCATTTTGTAAACATTATAACACAGTTTTAAAAGTGTGGCCACAAGACAAAAACAATATATGTGTGAATGTGATCATAGTGTTAAAAAACACCAGCCTTAGACTTTTTGTGTACAGTTACACACTCAACCCTAAGATCCTACACAAATTATTTTATAGAATTATATATGCTTCACATTTCTCATTCATTTCTTGTATAAGGGCTGCATAATGTATTAGCATTTGAATATATAATTATATCACTTAGCATTTTGTTTTACTGCACCACTGTTTTCTCTAGAGCAGCCTTATAGATGAATTCATCTCATCTGATTAACCTTATATGTTGATCCAAATTGGGTCAACAATGAACTGATTTTAGCTGAATAATGACTACAATTTTCCTCTTTTTAGAGCTGATTTACAGCGGAATAGAATACTGTTTGCATCTCTGAATCATTATTATCACTGTTATACTGCTTTGAAACCATCTTTATTGCACAAGGTATTGTATAAATAAAGTTTTTTTTGACCAAAGGATTTTCTGCAGTGGTGCAGCAGTTAGCATATGAAACATTGAGCTGTGGTGTTGATGTTGGTCAAGTCTGCATTCACTCTGTTCTATATTTGTACAATAAAGCACGAAACCCAAACATAGAACATAAAAAAAGAACAGTTTGTAAGTTTCCCTCCAAAAATGGCCACTTCCTTTGCAAGTGTACCATTCTCAATCCGATCTGTATTGAAGCTTCATCCAAACATGATTTCACTGGTGTTTCATCATATCTTTTGCCTGGTAAGGAAACAGAGGGAGAAAGGACAAAAAGACATGTCTTCCTCTAGTAAGGGTGGATCTCCACTCCTCAACTGATGTGTCCATGATTAAGAGCTCACCCCAGCACCCCCATTTTTTGTCAAATGGACATCAACATATAACTCACTTTGCTGGACAAACAAGGACCAGATCTGAGCAACATCTAGGCAACCTAAAGCATGTCCTCCTCCTCCTCCTCCTCCACTAGGAGGATCTAAAGATGTTCAATCGCAGGGTTGGGGTGATTGTGGGAGATCACGCTGAATATTCAGAGTGATTCACGGGAGGTGCAGAGGCTGGAGAATGTGTGGATAGAGCAGCGTTATTTACATTAGTGCACCATGTGAGGCATTCGCTCGTCCGATCCTCCCTACATTACACTTATCTAGCCTTCAACACACACAAAAAGAGAGGGCCGTGCAACAAAAGAAAGATGCATTCAAGTGCCTAGACATCTCTTTTCACTCTCTTTCTTGTTTCCTTAGAGATCTTGTTTAAAAACAATATATATATTTTTTTAATAGTTTTACTATTTTTTAATATCTTTACCTTTATTTACTCTTTTAAAATGTTCAGGATTTTAACAGTAAAAGAATGTAACAATGCTTCAGTAAAAGCCTTTTAACTGGTTAACTGTGAGATGCCTCAGTGTATACTGTATTAAATTTTTTTTTTTTCTGTAAAATGTTGTAAAATAGGTAACACTTTATTTTTAGTCCACTTTAGATGTTCTATTAACTACAAGTAATTACCGGTCTACATGTCAGCTACCAGTCATTAGAGTGTTAGCAAAATATCTGCTTTTTTAGTCCCGCAATAGACATTCAACTGACTATTAATAACTTTGCAAGTACATCAACTTATTTAGGGTTAGTACTCTGACCCTAAACCTAACCTAACTACTAACACTCGTAATAAAGTTTAACTACTAAATATATATATATATATATATATATATTTATTATTTTATTTTTTTTGGGGGGGGGGGGGGGTGGACGTTACTAACAGTGTCATACAATCTAGAATGAAAATTCATATTGTATTGAAAAAGATACAAGTACTTTTATGGTTTATGAGCCATCTTGTAATTTATGGTGAAAAACAGTAAAAATACATTCACATTCAATTAAATTTGATAGTTTTTTCCTTATTGTGTTATCATTTATGTACAATAGAGTACAATGTGTTATGTTAAGTTGTTTTTTATACCATTTTTTGTGTGTTACGTTGATGGAGTTTTGTGTTTGGTTTATTAACTGTTAGGTATTAGCCAATGTAATGGCCAATTTTTAGCCATTGTATAATCATGGTGCATGCTAAAAAATAAAGGGGCTTCAAAAGGTTCTTTAAGTAATGCCATAGAAGAGCCATTTTTGGTTCCACAAAGAACCATTCAGTCAAAGGTTCTTTAAAGGACCACCTCTTTCTTACCTTATTATGATCTGAAGAACCTTCTTTCATCACAAAGAACCTTTTCTGAAACAGAAAGTTTCTTCAGATGTTAAAGGTCCTCTATGGAACCTCTTAGACAAAAATGTTCTTACTGTATATGGCATCATGAAGCACGTTTATTTTTAAGAGTGTGGCCATCAGTATTTTTAGATGCATCTCTGAAACAGTTTATGAAATATATGATTTTGAACTTTAAGCATTGCAATATACCACATAGGTTTCCTTCAGTACAGTGCATTCAGCTGGCTGTGGGCAAAGGACGGGGGATGCCTGAGCTCTCTGCATGTCCCTCTGCTCTCTCTGTGACCTTAAAACAATCAGAGCAAACACACAGAGTCCCCAGAGAGAGCGCAGACCGTTACTGTGTCCTCAAAACATGCACTCTCCAGCGTGCAACCTTAATCAAACTTACTGTCAGGCTGTTTACTAGAACACACAGGGGAAGCAAACTGTAGGAGCCCCTAAGTCTCAGCATTAACAAGGACCATCTGAGCATGTGTGAGAAAATATCTACATTTTTAGAAGATCACAAACTGTAGTCTGCTGAGTATTTACTGTGTATGCTTGGTAAAGACATCCTAAATGCTTATGTTTCACTTCTTTTCTGTGTTAGATACGTACTTGCATGTTTGAACAAAAACAGAAGTCTGACTGTGTGTGACTGCTTCATTTCCTGCTGCAGAAAGCCTGTTTCCTGAGCTGTGTGGAGCCCAAATGTGGCTCCTCACAGAGGTAATTCAGAAAAGGATCAATTGCACTTGTTACATCTTAGGTTTCCCTCTCCCCACCCCCTTTACTTCACTGAATTCTCAGCTGCAAGCAATTACTGCAAGGACTCACTAACAGTTTCCAGATTGCATCTTTATGGCTCCCAAATCGAAAAAGACAGTCTGGAGTATGGACAATGTAAATCCATTTCTGGTTTTGTCCAGACCAAAGATTGTGGCTTTGAGAACTCAGTGGCAATCTCAACATGAAGACAGCAGAGGCTGACAAGTAGAGCATATAGCAGTTTTGGCTCTACAGTGCAAGCCTGTAATGTGTCATTCACACTGACTGCATGCCATATTAATGAATAAACAAATCCGATACAAATTTTTAAAAGAACCTCACTAAAAAAGCTGTTTCAAATTCAAAGGTTAAAATCAGAGGATGCCTTGCACTATTGTAGTAATTTTCAAATTGCTATGCATCTTGATTACATATCCAATGTTTATTTTGTTCCCTAAATCTTACTGAAACACTTTTACTCTGATAAGTTTAATCTTTGATGGAATTTTACATATGTTGAATTTCTCTATGGACTGCTGAACGATTATTATTGTTGGCTTACTTGTTTACGGGGTTCAGAAAGAGCAGAAGTAAGACTTTCCATTGACAATGTGATGACTGGAGTCCTGCCATATTGCTGGAAGCATTCGTGAGGACGGAAAGTTTTCTCAAAACGCATGAGAGAAGAAATAGCCTGCAGCCGATGGCTGTCTCGTTCAATTAGTGAGTCAGAGTAGAGACTGTCAGAGGAAAAACATGGCGCTGTGGTTTCATCATGTGCTTAAGACAAAAGAGGGCCAGATGAATACGTACGTGTATTAGTTTTAGCAGAGTGTAAATTTGACATGCATTCTATAGAGATTTTGCTCTTATTCATTATTTTAAAAGGTAAATGGTGGATTACCATAGTAGCGAGACTGAAAGCAGAGTACAAAATACCTGCCGGGTTCCGAGTTTATACCCTGCTGGAAAACCAGTGGGAACTGGTTTCTAGATGATCCACATAGGTGATGATTCAAGGTGGACTGTTGTGGGCTGTCTACAATATAAAGCTGGTCATGCCATCCTTAGGCGGTCAAGCTCGTTTTTGATGAAACACTGGTCAACTAGCTTAAATAACCAGCTTGGACCAACTAATGACCAATTTAGACCAACTACTGAACAGCTTGGGCCAGCTAATAACCAGCTATTGTCCAGCTATTTTATGAACAGCCTGAAGCATGTAAAAACCAGCTTGGACCAGCTGATGACCAACTGCAGCTTGATTCAGCTAATGGCCTGTTTAGATCAGCTAATAACCAGCTTGGACAGAACCATTTTAAACCAGCTAATGACCAGCATAGACCACCTAATGATCAATAACCTCTTACTGACCAGTTAATGACAAACTTGGATCAGTTAATAAGCAATACAGACTGACTAATAACTACATTGAAACAGCTAATATTTCATTTGGAACAGCTAATGACCAGCTTAAAGGATGTAAAAAAAAACACAGCTTTGATCAGCCAATGAAAAATTTTAACCAGGTAATAACCAGTTTGCAGAAGTTAATGACCAGTTTATATCAGCTAATGACAATCCTAGACCACCTCATGATCAGTTTAGACCTGTCAATCTCCAATTAGGATGACCTAATAAGCAGTTTAGACCTGTAAGCAGTTAGAACCACCTAATGATCAATTTAGACTATGTAATACCAGCTTAGGTAAGTTAATGGCTAATGATCATCATGGCCAGCTAACAACCTCCTAATATTTTAAAAATCATCTTGGTTACTTTAAGGTAAGACCTATTGGTAGTTAATGAACAGTTCAGACCAGCTAATGACCAGCTTATGATCAGCTAATAGTTAGCATAGCCCAGCTAACGATCAGTTAAGATGAATTAATTATCGATTTGGATTGGACACACTAATGATCAGTTTAGATCAATTGATGACCAGCTAATGAACTAACAACCAGCTAATTTCCATTTGGGACAAGCAAAGGACCATCTTAGACCATTTAATAACTGGCTTTAACTAATAATTATATTGGACCACATAATGGTTACCAGTTAATGACTAGCTTGGATCAGCTAATAAGGAGTTTATGCCAATAGCTAATGACTAATGATCATCGTGGACCAGTTAATGACCTGCAATTTTTAACAGGTAGTTGATTTGTTGCTGGTCCACAATCGTCTACAAGCTTGGATCAGTCAGAAACTTGCCATCATGTTCCAAAACACATCTACTAGTTTAATCTACAATTTACAGTATGTTACACAGCTGTCAAAGCAATTCACCAGCATCAAATACATTCTTTGCTTTAAATTAAACTCTGTGAGAGCATGAAACCCCTAAACAGCACACTGTATGATTATAAAGCTAATACCGAAAAAAAGAACACATCATAAGAACATATACATTTCACATAGGAAGACATTTGAAGAACACAAAACATTTCTCATCTTTAAAGGCATGTTCTTCTTGACACAGTAATGAATGCCTGAGAGAGAAAAGAACAACCCATGAAGGCTTTCTGATCAGAGCCAAACCACAAGCTGTCTGTATAATGACTGTTTCTCTAATTCTTGACCAGCATATCCGATCTCATTGCCCAGAAAGCCTGAGCACACAGAACAGCTTGTGAGGCCCGAGGGTGAAAGGACTGAAAACAGAGCTTGGCCCTGATTGCTTCTAACACACTGATTTCGCGTTCAAAGCGCAAAGCTGTGAGAGAGAAACAGAGCCCCGGAGCCTGGAAGGTCAACAGACAATGTATGAGGGGCTGGGGCACAAAGCGATCCACCCGGAGACAGCCAGGCTGGCTGGACCGCACTTCTCTCACCGTACAAAGACATCACGCCACATAGCTGTCATAGCTGTCAGCGAACCAACCAGCTCCTTAACAAAGGAAGAGCCAATCAGAGTTCTGATGCACACAATATTGACAAGAGCGTGAAGACTTTGAGTCCTTAAGTAGCCAATCAACAGAAGTTAATTAACCAGATTTAAAATTTTGAAAAGGGAGAAAGTGATTGTGATATCAACACAAAGGTAAATGAAAGGTTTGGTCGATTGTATCGCTTAATAAGGGATGTGATATAGCATTCGCACAAAGTAGCGAAGTAGCTTTTGATGATATCAGACAATCAGCTAATTACAGGTTGCTTTAGTTTTGTTTTAAAAATGTTATGTTATTTTTTCATAACTTCATGGGCTAAACACCCTATGTGTGTATGCTTCACCAATGTGTGTTTCAGAATCCCCACATCTTGCCTTGTTTTCACTGCAAGGGCAATGAGAGTTTAAGCATGCAGTCTTTGAAAAAAATTTTTTTGTGTTTTCATGCGTTTACCGTAAATATAGAGCTATTTTGCCATTTGCACAATATTTATTTGTGGAAGGAAAGGGGTTGACATGTTGTGGACGTTCAGCTCATAAAAGGGCAGGTCCTGTCCCCGAGTATGTTCCCGTCACACGCTTCTTGACATAAATTATTCCCGGCAAGTGAAGAAATACTTGAATCAGTTCATGCTAAATATTGCCTCTGGCCTCTGGTTTGTGTACAGTAATAAATTCTGTTTGAAGCATGCAATGTTTTTATCCAAAATGTGGCAGTGACAGTTTAAAGACTCTGAAATTACAGTTAATTAAAGAAATTTTATAGTGTACCTCACTGGGATTGGCAGGAAAAAGCGTGAGCATCGTTTGGTGAGTTTCTGCTTGTCAGAAATTTATACAATATCAAAATAAGTGCAAAGTCATCTGACAGAATCAACAAAAAAACAATTCACAATATTTACAACACAAGAATTCAAAGACTGCAAGTCAACATCATGTTTATAAGTATAAAAAAGTACAGAACTTAGATGCTTTAGTGCTTTGAACTGTACTCTCTGTATTAATTTTGGTTTCATATAATTTTGAAAAACTTTTTGCTAATTGTCATGTGATGTAACCAACAAATAAAAAGTAATAACATATTTTCATTACTCCTTGTGTTCCTGTAAGCCCACACTAAGATTAAGATATCATTATTTAAAATAAAAACAATGAAGTATATTTTTCAGTTAAATTAAATATGTTTTTTATTATTCAGAAATATCATTATGCTTTCGGGGAGTCATTCTAGGACATGAGCTAACCTTTCCATTTCATCGGTCTAGGTCTAATAGTTTAAGATACTTACTGACATCCAGTCACAGCGATCTGTATATTATTTCATTTAATATAATTTAATGCACAATGTTTATTTAGGTTTTATGTTCCTAATGTAGTGTACACCACCACACCACATAACCTTAATTTTGTCAGACAAAAAAAGATGTAAATAGAAAGCTGAAAAGTAAATATATATATAATTATAATTATAAGATATTATATATATATATATATATTTATATATATATATATATATATATATATATATATATATATATATATAAATGAAATTTACTGCCGTAATTAACCCATTCTCGTCTTTGAAGATCTTGAACCACTGAACCATTCTAATAATAATAATAGTAATAGTAATGTTACTGAATAAGAATGTAATAAAGTGAAGGCAAATTAGTAAAATGTATATATATAATACAGCACACACAAAGCTTCATGCCATCCATTCTGAGCTGATATCTGATTTAGTAAGAGTATTCATAAAGAGCAGCAAGATCCCTGATTGTGTTGGGGCTGTGCTTGAGCTTCAGAGTCACGCATGTCTCAGGCTGTGAGGGCACACATCTCTCCCATTCCCAGGGTTTATTATTACAAATAACCACTTCCATCTGCACGCTGACACTCAGTGGGGCACAGAGCCAGAGCAGATGCATACCAGTCTGTCCCTCTCCCAATGAGAGTGGGTCTATCAGCAAACACTCTCCTCTGATCCTCTCTTTAAAACCACTGTGGACATAGCGATGAAAAATAAGAAATGGACTGGTGAAATCCAGAGGTATTTAGTTTTTGATAGCCTTGCTTCTCTCTTTCTCTGTCACTGTCCTCTGTTACTCGCCTGACCCTCACCTTCCACCCTGTGCCTCTCATCTGTCAGTGATCCTTCTTTCTCCTGACTGTGATTGGCAGCCTTTAAGGGAAACTCGCCAACCAGAGTGAAGGAGGTCCCGGTACAAAAGAAAGTCAACACAAAACAAACAATCTAATGAGAATGTGCCGTTTTGCTAACTCACTGCTGAATCCAACAAAGGAATTAGAACAGAGTATGGAAGTGTAAATGTTATATGAAAGTTACTTACATTTTTTTTTTGTTGGATAAAATGCTTTCTTCTATTCCAGTAGACAACAATAAACATGTAAACAAAATGTAAACACTGTGCATTTGTGTTGCTATAAAACATTTTCTTTGTTTGCTTAAGCATCACTAGCCTGATATGGGAACACTGGCTCAACCAATGGCATCAGTTTGGGGCGGGACTTGCTGTTTGGTCATCCAATGGCAGATGAGGTGAGTATCCAGAAAACCTGATTTTTGCAATTCTGTTTGATGAACTGGAATGTTCTTCACAAGACTTTGTGAAGAAAACTAAGCATTTATACACATATTTTACACACTGTAAACAAAACACTAGATATAAAAGTACAATTTCTCAGAAATATGTGCAGGAGAATAATATACAAATTTATGATTTTATTTCTTCCACAAAATGTTTCAATTTTGCATTGAAAGTGAATTGTGACTAGGTGCTGGCAAGGTACAAAAAGGAGAAAAAGTGCTCGAGATGAAAGATGGTCCAGTGTGCTATATACGAACCATATGACAATATATATTAAATGTTTATTAAATACATATTGTAAGCAGTGAATTCAATTAAATGTATTTTTGACATTGAAAATATATTTAAAAAGTTGTTGTTTTTTGTTTTGTTTTTTCAGAGATATACAAAGATTGACCACATATGTAGACCTACGGAATTTTTTTAATATATTTTTTATTAATTTTATATAAAGCAATATGATAGCTTATATGATATATATGATAGATATATATATTATATATATATTTGTAGTCCTCTAAAGACATTCAATAACTTACAATACAATACAATAAAACTGGTGTATATTCATATCTGGCACATCATGTTTAGTAACTAGTCACACAAGCATTATGTACAATGACCTTTTCAAATGATGACACAACAGCTTGTCAATATCAGCTTAACATTTGTTATCTCCCTCATACAAAGCTATCATAATGCTTTAGAAGAATTGAAAGATATTTGGACAACTTTCGTGACCTTTATTTTTTTTTTGGAGTTTGACAGCCCCAGGCCGTCATTCACTTTCACTGTATGCAAAATATATGCGTCGACATTCAGCTACAGAGAGTTGATACACGTTTGGAACAACATGAAGGTGACAGAACCGATGCAGAATTATTAGTGTTTGAGTGTACTAGCCCTGTTTGCCGTATACCATTTCTTTTTTACAAAACTCTTTCGTGTTACTATAGATTGTATATAATTCGCTCTTCTAGCTGAACTTTGTATGAGTTATTCTACTATGGGCTGAGTATTCAATAACTCATTTCAGCTTTGTGGAATAGTTGTGAGTGGCCTGCCAGTGACCCTTCACTCTTGAGGTGAGGTCAGGCTCTCCCAGCTGTCTCTCTCCATACACCCACACGTCCCTCTCCGCTCGCCCTCTGATTTCTCTCTCTCCCTCTTCACTCCCCCAGTTTTTCCTCTCCCTCTTCTAGAATGGTTGACAGCTCCAAACAAAACAGGGCCTGTGAGCTGACTGACACATTCTGCTTCTGAAAGGAGAGCATTTAACACGCCTCACACCCTGCACTGCCCACCACACACACAACCCTTAGCCAGTCGAAACAAAACACCACCACAGAGAAAAGAAAGGATCGGCCAGAGTTTGGGGGGATTTGCACCTTGAAGAAGAGAAAAGGCGAAGAAAAGAGTTGAGAAAGGGTGGAAAAAGAGTTTTTTTCAGGTTCAAAGGCGGTCTATTCTCTCGCCTGCACCCTGTCACTCTTCCTGAGCGGGTTAGCCCCGGAGGATAGCGCTCCATTTTCATTGGTGTCATTCATCCGTCCGTCAGGCTGATGTGCACTCCAATGGGTTTGGTGGAGAGCTGCGGAAACTTCCTGTCAGGGCCTGCCGTGAGATCAACACCTGCTGGAGTGAGACAGAGGACTCACCGTGTCCCGACTGGTGTGCTGCTTTCCAGCCCACACACTGAAATCACACATACACCAACACACACTCAAGAAACACCGACAAATAATCTGATTCCTCAAAACTCGAAAAGCTGTCTGAGAGGATAGCTTAGTCTGATGGCTACTGGCCTTAAAAGCCATAAATTATAAAAGAAGTATAAAACCTCAATTAATGCATGTAAGGCTTTCTGATTTATGCAGATTTGGCATTGTGCAGTCAAAAAAAAAATAATAATAATAATAAAAAAATAAACACTTTTTACTATATACTATTTACTTGCCAAAACTAAAGTGTTTATATGGGTTTGATCCAAAAATGAAATGAAAATAATAATAATAATATTGATATTAACATTACACATAACATTGATAGAAACAATATTACACACACACACACACACACACACACAGACACACACATACATGCATACATACATACTGTACATACATACACACACACATATATATATATATATTAAATGTGCGTAAAATAGTAAAACAATATTAATTAGTTTTGAAAAGTTCAAATGAGTAAATTGTTTGGCTTTTAAATGAATGTTTGGCTTATATTGGGGTTTCATATATATATATACAGTATATATATATCCAATTTTCATAGTCATGAAAATCAAGAAAACTCTTTGAATGAGAAGGTGTGTCCAAACTTTTGGTCTGTACTATATATATATATATATATATATATATATATATATATATATATATATATATATATATATATATATATATATATATGACACACCAATATATTATCTTGGTCATTGTTAACATTGTATTGGTATAACTAGTATTAACTATTTGAAAAGTGGTCAGTCTTTCAAAAACAATATTATTGTACAATTTCAAGAGAGCAGAAAATGCATAATTGTTTTTGTAAAATATTGTCATGTTTTATTTATTTATTTATTTTCTTAAAAGTATGTACTTCATGATGATACAGAATGCTGCTCTTTACTCATGATTCTCACAGCCAACCCTTACTTAAACTTAAACTCTTTGAACGCAGCCAGCGGTCCGAGCCGTGTATGTAGTCATGATGCTGGAAGCCAGAGGTGCGGTGATGCTAAATGAACCGACCACAGCCCTGCTATCAAGTACATTCTCATGGAGACCATTAGTCCTTCTGTCCCCTGAGGCAGACCTTTGAATAATGCATGTGAGAGCTCAGGCTCTCAGTGGCCTGAGGCATATCTACCGCTCTTGTTACCTCTCATGGCATATCCTGACAGAGTCACAGGTCAACATGCCGCCTGCTGGACTGTGTTACACACAGCTCAAACCACTGCTGCCAGATTTTGGTTTCAAAAGCAGAGCAGAGCAGAAAAAGTAATCACAGGCTTTTAAAGAGCTTTTGGAGAAAACGTTATAGGTGCTCTTGGACAATAACTACTTTGTTTCTCCCAAATCTTATTCTATTCAGCATTACCTGAAGGATGTAAGGATCTGAGTTGCTTAAGAGAGGGATCTGAGAGTTGACTGAGGGTCTGGCCTGTGTCAGGGCAGCAGCATCCAGCTTCCAGAGAGCCATGGATCTGCTCTGTATATATACACTACCGGTGTGGAAATAGTGATAGATTTTTCTTCAGGATTCTTTAATGAATAGAAAGTTCAAAAAGAATCATTTATTTGAAACAGAAATCTTTTTTTTAACATTATACATGTCTACTAACAAATTTTTTACAAATTTAATGCATCCTTGCTGAATTAAAAGTATTACGCTGTCTCTTTATTACATTACCAACCAAATTTTACTTTGGACAATATAGTGCCAATATTGTCTATAATGCAAAAGTCTTCAGATCAAAAATGTATAATAATACAAGTAATAAATAAATATATAAAATAACATGAACTGAATTAGAAAAACTGATTATTTTGTAAATGCACAAATAACTTTATTGTGAGTATTTGGAATTTGATGATTTCATCATGGCCATCAATAACATTCAAATCATGAAACACTGTTGCAAATGTACCTGCATTTATTATACACCTGTTTTTACTTTTGCATAGTTTTGTTCATGGTTTTTAAAGATGAAGTCATGTTATGCAAACTCTCCATGTGGACATCTGCTTGTTTTGGCAATCTCCGACCAAGTGACCAAGTGGAGGCGTTAATTTGACACAGTCCCAATTAGTTGTTTGTGTTTACTATTGTGTCTTAGTCTTTTTCTTTCCTGATCTCTGGTGAGAAATAAACTTAATCTAAACTGGAACCAACAACTGAAATCTTTTCATTTTTGATATAGAAACATCCACACACTCACACACACACAGTGTTCAGTCTCAATTAGAGTGAATGAAAGGATTGTGTGTGGGCTAGAGAAGGGAAATGAGTGTAGAGCACTGCTGAAAGTGATCCCTGTCACACACAGGATAACTGCTCACTTTCTCCTAAACATGTTATATGTCACACACACACACACGACATGTTAAGGAACGAAGGATCGAGAGAGAAAGACATCAAAGTGAGGCAGCTGCCGATCTCTAACCTTGTTGTGGCCAAAGCGGACTTGAGCCTTGATGACTCGCAATGGCCATGAAGCCTTTTTATGACTTCACCATATTAACAATCTCTCATTGTTGCCATTCTGCTCACATCCATGCAAGCCATGGAGGCATTTCTATTCTCTGTGGTAAGAACAACTCTCATTCTCCCAAACACATAGATACATATGGAGAGAATATTAAAGGGATAATTATTTACTCAAACTCATGCCATTCCAAATCTGTATGACTTTCTTTCACGGGGTCCAATGTTGTTTGGACTGAAAAACACTATTCTTCAAAATATCTTCTTTTGTGTTTGAGAAGAAGAATCATTAGGATTATATCATTAGACATTTCTGATCTGAATCAGCTCGGTGATATTTCACCCAAAAGTGAAAATCATTGACCCACCCTCATGCATTTATTTCCTCCGCTGGACACAAAAGAAGCTATTTTGAAGGATGCGGGCAATCAAACAGTTTCAGTTCCCACTTACTGCCACTGTTTCTTTTCTTTTCTTTTTTTTTTGCCCATGCAATAGAAGTCAATGGGAACCGAAACTGTTCAGTTACCAACATTCTTCCAAATATCTTTTATTTTTTTTAAAAGACAGAAAAACAGGTCTGGAATGACACAAATGTGAGTAAATGACAGAATTGTGGGTGAACTATCCCTTTCATCAAACTAAAACACGTGTTTTGGAACTGGTTTAGCACTTACACAAGACTGTGAAATGGAGCAAGAGGGAGAATATTATTCCAGGGTGTTTTGGCACCAGAGGACAGCTCTATGAAAGGTTACCCAGGTGGTCTTTCCTCAACTCCTCCATCTCTCCCCCAGCAAAATGTCAGTTTCACTTCCCCAGTCCCTTACCCAAATCATCAGATTGCTTAAATATGGGCCTGTGAATCTGATACTCAGTTGGGTTTTGAGTCTTGACGGGGGTGCTGATAGCCGGCTGATGAGGGGGCCCAGCCGGCCGCCATATTGCCGCCCAGTATGTCGTGTCATGTTCTCTGAACAATCGCCCGCGTCCCTCTAGTTGGGTAAACAACAGAGGCTGTCAGCCGGTGTCAGGTTTGGGCTTTTCAAAGCAAAAGAAGGAGAATGACAGATGACTGCTCTGAGTGTAGCCGACACTTTGCTGATAATAGTGACCTGAGTGCTGATAAGGTAAGGCAGAGTGTGATGGGCGAGCGAGATATACCCGGTAAAACAAACTGAACCAACAGTTTTGACAAACACACTGCTGGGAAAGACTGTGAGGTGCTTTCAGTGAGATTCCCCAGCTCACCTGATTCTCTGATTCATCCGTGGTGGAATTAGACGTGTTGAGGTTGAATCACATCCACAATAGTGAGTTCGCAATGAAGAGCTGAATTCAAGGCTCTTTCAACCACAAGAAATTTTTTTTTTTAAATAAATGAAAGAAGTAACTGGATAGAATGGATATAAGCCAAAGTAGGTGTGAGCCAACAGGAAATAATAACAATAATATTTTTTCAAATAATAAAATGAAAGATGCTTTATTCCTGTGTTAAGATTTTTTTTAGTTAATTTTAAGGTGGTTCATATAGTGTTTTATAAAAAATAAAAATCTGAATTAACTTTTAAAAACTGTAAATATTTGCTCCCGTTTGTCAATCAGGTTCAAATTTCACAATGAAGTTGTAAAAATTACAGATAGTTTATACTTTGGGGGGGGGGGTATTGTTATTATTTATGATAAATAATAACAAAAATAATATTTGTTTAAAATAAATTCTTTATTCCTGTGTTAAGAAAAATAAATAATTTAAGTAATTTAATTTAAAGGTGGTTCATAAAGATTTACAATATATATAACAAATAAATACAAATCATAACCTTTAAAAAACACCAAAAGGTGTTCTTCTATTTGTCCATCAGGTTCAAATTTCAGGAATAAATTGTGGAATTAAAGAGAAAACTTTTGTGTGTGAATTAAGAAAAAAAAAAGTAATTTATTTTGTGAATTAAGTAGGAGTGAATCAATAATAAGTAATATTATCAATAATCAATAATATTATTTGTTAAAATAAGGTAAAATATGCTTTATTTCAGTGTAAATATATAAATTTAATAGATATCTTTTTTGAAAATGTATTTTAGTAAAATAAGCTTCAGTTCCAGTGTCAAGAATAAAGTATAAAAATTACTGAGAATATTCTGGTAGGAGAAAAAAGTTCATCAGGTCAGTGTCAGCTCTGAGATGCACAGATGACGTGATCGTATTTAATGTCAGCTGTTCAGATTCTTTGGTGTAAATCAGCTGACCCTATCACAAACTGTTCAATGAATTAAGATCCACAGAACATTTTCATTAAATTGAACTCAAACTAATCTGTTCAGGGTTCATGGGGTTGACAAGCCACAAAAAAACAACATGTCTGACACGGCCGGCACGAGCGTACCTGTAACCTGAGCCGAGGGATGGTGGTGTGCCAAAACTCGGCAACCCTCACGCTGAGAAAGAGTCCAGTTAGACCGGACCCCCACCCCACACATCAGCTCTCCTCACCCCCCAAGTGCTGGCCAGGCCGGCACAGTGGGGTCCCTCCATCTGGACACATTTCTACCCTGACAGGAGACATGGCTGCATTAAAGAACGTATTCACATACGGCCCACTCAGGACTGTCACTGCTGGAGATGGAGAGCAGACTGGAGGACTGGACTGTGCAAAGAGGGGGTGGGAGGGGGGTCTGTGTTTTCACTGGAGCACTACAGAACTCTCATTCTATAGTCCATCTGTGAAGCATTATGGACCCGAGCCCTAAAACTGAATAACTGAGCTCCTCCTACACAGGGAATGTACAAAGAGGATAGTTTTTGTTTTTAAAAAAATAAATGAATAAAAATGCACATTATATGCAGATGATTCAGGGATGTATTCTGTATTCTGAATGAATAAACAATACAATATTTTTATATGACAATGAGCATGCATATATACTCCAACTATACACCAAATTTAAAATGTAACATAGCATGGTTTACATAACACGCAGTATATTATAAAATGCATTTAAGTGCAAAATTCTAGGCTTTAAAAAATAATAATAATAATTGTGCAGCAACAACAACAACAACAAAAAAAGTCGGGTCTGAATTGCCCAGAATGTCAAAAGGAGTTATAGAGTTGATAAAGAAGTTATAAAGTAAATAAATTAAACTTAGCAAAAGTTAAATGTGCTGCAACAAATGTAATAAAACATTTTACTAGTTATCGTAAAAATTCAACTTTATGAGGAACAAAACTAACGCAAATGGCGAAGCCAGAAGAGTTATGACTGGATTACAGCGACCTCATGTGGACGCACTGTAGAAGATTGACGTGAAAGTGGCAGGTTTAACCCTCTGGGCTTCTTCGTAAATGGGTTACACTTAGCTTCCTCCGGGTCAAAAAAGACCGAAGCCTTAAAAATGTAACTTTTTTTTTCCCAGGAAAACCAATCAAATATATTTTTGTTCAATAATATTTTTTGTATATTATTTAGAATTTTTAAAGATTTTTATGATACTTTGCATTAATTATATATTTTTTATGAGCAATTTTTTCCATTAGAATTAATATATATATTTTTATTTTATTTTAATTTTAATTTTTTTTCAATAAATGCACCATTGCACATCAAAATAGAGTGCAGGCCTAAAATAAAAAAAAATTCAAGTGAGAAGAGCGCCATCCAGTGGCTTTAAAATATAATAAATGTGTGTAATGTCCTGTAACCGCCTATAGGCTGCCATAGCTTTTTTTTATTTATTTTTTTTATTCCCATTTGGAAAGAAAAAAAATCGAATTACTAAGCAACCACTGAATGGAACAACACAATCTATATATCATTTTAAAGCTTAGGATCTCAGCTTTTTAATGCATCTAATCACATTTATTAACTCTTAACGAGTGCTGAGTAATCCCTCTAAAACCGAGTGTACCGCCAGCAGGCGCCACCTAGCTGCGAAAATATTCATTACCATATTTTTCAAAAATATTGCCTTGATTAACACAAAGTTGATGTCATTTGAAAGCTTAGGGTATGACCTTTACAGTGAATGTATCCACTTTGAAAAAATCTTAAGTATTGCTGAGTTATTTGGTGATAAATACAATTTCTTTTTTTTTCATAATCTATAAAATAATGTACTGCGATGTGTCAAAAACATCATACAGCTCATGAAACATTCACAGATCATTGAAAATGGCACTTCATTTTTTACAGCATATTATTACAATTACAATGAGCCTAAAATTAACATAATCTATTGCTTTTATGACTAGATATTCTTCATGGAGAAACAATTGCCCATGAGGGGGCGTCAAAGACTGTACAAAAAGGCTATCTCTGTTCCAAATGCTGTAACTTTTGATTCCTTTATCCAAATTATTATTATTTTTTATCCAGATGCAGCTAACATGTAGGGGGACTTCACTAAAAAAGAATTTTCCTCCTACCTTATTTCCTTCCTGAGTTATTCCATGACAAATAAGAAAGATATGCAAAATCATAATACAAATTATATATATATTTTGTCTTTTATCCGCAATTTCTCTGCAGGACAATGTCTAAATGTAATCTAATTTATATTTTTGAAAAATTTAAAAAGAGTTCTTTCAAACGATACCTACCTTTTGACTCTCCTTGCTATAGTTTTGGAGTTATTATGATTATATAGTAAAATATAGCAAAATTTGCTGTTTCAGTCTTACCAGTTAATTTCTCTGTGTGTGTGTGTGTTTGTGTGTGTGGGTGTGTGTGTGTGGGGGGGAGGGTGTCTTATTTGCACTCTTGATGTTTTAGAGTGTCACCCCTTCATTGCTGTACACTTTTTTTCTGCACAGTGGCTGATCTGTAGTTTGTACCACCAAAGTTTCTCTGAGTTTTCGGATTTTCTTGTATTTCCCATTCATTTCCTATGTGGGTCATTTTTGACCCGTAGGAAGCTAAGTGTGCAATTTTTTTTTACGACCCTTTAACATATCAGAATCATCTCCTTGATTTTTTTGTGTGTTCACATAGGTAATACAACAAAAGTCACCAAGTTTCATCCCCCTCCGATGAAGCAAAAAAATTTAAAAATTTAAAACGTACATGGTTTCGGTCTTTTTTGACCCGAAGAAGCCTTAAAAAGTCTGGATTTTATGTCTTCATTTTGATAGATTAAATATTAAGTAAGTAAATGTAAAAGTAATGAACGTAAAATAAACAAAAGTATTATAAGGAGAACTTTAAATTGGTAACACACCAAATATTTCTTGATTTTTTTTGTATCTGTAATGCAACTGGATGAACAACTGAACCAATCCGATTCAAACACCTCTCTGATTGGAAGCTGAAATACTGTCAATCAATTCCAAAATGGGAGGAGCTTCGGTTCTACGTCGAAACCAATGGTCAGTTACATTGAAGCGTCCTAAAGGAAAGAGCTCCGTGTTACAACCACTGTAAACCTGATTAACTACCCTGTGCAAGAGACGTTTAGATGCATACTTCAAAGAATATTAGCATCATTACAAAATGTATTATTTTTAATGCATTGTGTTTAAAAGCATATTTAGTCATTTAACCCAATAAAAGGCCGTAAATAGCTCTCTGATATAATTTTTTATTAAACAATATAACAAAATCAAACATAAATACAAACATAATAAAAACAAATCAACATAAATAAACAAACAAAATGAATGAATGAATGAATGAATGAAAGAACTGGTTTGTCCATCATCCTTAAAACACGGGTCCAATTATCCGCGTCAATACTCCTTATAGTAATTTAGGCAACTATTAGAGCTTAATCTAACCACTGTGCATATAATTGAAATGATGATGATGATGATGATGATGATTAATAATAATGATAATAATTAAATGTACCATAAAAACACAGAAAATATACGTTTGGTCTAAAAGTAATTTTTAATTCGAAACTAAAAATAATTTAAGACTTATTTAATGTGTCTACCACATACAGTCTATGGTCTACCAACATTTGACACTGAAAAACCTGGATCCCTGAACTCGAGCTATGGGTAATCCAGCAGATGCACGCGCACGTGTCCTTCGACGGTATTACACCTGTAACATCGAATTTTTCCTGGCTATATTTCCTAAACCGAAGTTTCTATATAAAATAAATAATTAAGTTTTTTTTTTTTGTTTTTTTACTTACAAAAAGCTGCCGTCAAAAACCGCGAAGGTTGCCAACGTGAGTGCAAATTATTACAAATAACGAATTGTTAACTATCCTAACACTTCCGATAGCGTTGTGTGCTAAAAGCGTCTGTGTACGCAAAGAGATTCAGCCATGTCTTGCTCTCGGGATGCGCCTTTAAGGATTCCTCCTCCGGCTTTCCTGAACTGACCTCTTCCCTTTGAAACCACTTCCTACCCTTCTCCCAAACGGCCATGTTTAATTTGACTCATTCATGAAAAGTTATGTAAACACAACACTAAAGTGATGATCACGAACGCTACACAGTGAGCGATGCAGGATTACTGAACTGTTGTGATCGTCCGTATGGATGCACATTTGTACAGCAGCAGTGGGAATAAAGAATAGCGCGTGAGGCATCGGCAGGTGGGCACGCGCACTTATCAAATTCACCTCAGTGGCGTAGAAAGAATAGCATTTAATGCAACAACCATTCATAACGTTAGCCTGCTCAATCCGTGACTGAGAAAGTTTAGTTCGTTGGAAATGAAACGTAATGCAGAATTCAGTGTAGAACTTTTTTTTCCCCAATGCATAATGTTTTGTATAATGTGATATCAAAGACTATAAATCCTTGCACTGACTAGTTTCCTTACAAAGTCCCTTCATACAAACATTCTCGCAATTTAACGTTTGTAAACATGTCTAATGTAAAATAACATTATTATATGTCTTCTAAACATAACATAAATGCTTCATAATATACTGTGAAATATACTGTACCTTTGAAAACATTATTAAATGCAGTGTTGTTATAGGAAATCATGAGGAAAAAGCAGAATGTGAAAAACAGGAAGGCAGAGGAGACAATGGTTGTCCAAGAGTTTGCAGTGGAAAAAATCATCCGCCGAAGAGTCACAGATGGAAAAGTTGAATACTATCTCAAATGGAAAGGCTTCACAGAGTGAGCTTCTGGAGCAAATGTTGCCTGTGTGTTTATATTTTTATTATGTACCAGCATATGTCATACTTCTCACAGTGCAGAGAATACCTGGGAGCCAGAGGACAACCTGGACTGTCCCGAGCTGATAGAAGAGTTTCTCAGAAACCTCAATGTCTCAGGAGAGACAGAGCAGGAGGGGTGTCAGTCCCTAGACCATGAGGTCCGGCCCAAGCAAGAGTTAACTCAACTGAATGCCGATATGGTAAGTGTCTTTATATACTTTTCATATAACTGCTACAGTGCTCTTACTGCACTACAGTGATTTTAAATAATCTTTTTATACCCCAAATATGCATTAATAAATTGAATTATGTTAGATAACAAACTGCCAAATACTTGTCATAATATTAATAACTGTCATTGTATTGTATAGCGCAGTGGGGTCCAGTCCTGCTTCTGCTAGACCAGTTTCCACAGAGTTTAGCCATAATTAGACGCACCTAAACCAGCTAATCAAGGTCTTCAGGTTTGTTGGAGAAGGTGGAGCTAAACTCTACAGAAAGCCGGTCCTCCAGGAGCAGGATTGAACACCATTGGTGCAGAGTTTTAGTCCTTTACACCCTCTCCAAAAACTGCAGGTGTATCGCTCTTGCTGTGTGATATATAATTTATTCCTCTTGTCAGGCTTTAGGATTGTTTAGGTGCGTGTCTGTATGGAATTCATGCAGGCTCACCAGGAGGAGCTCATTAAGATGGGTAATGAAGAGGTTAATGATCACAATGCTGAGATCCCAGCAGATCAGTCAGGCAACCCTGAACCAGACTGCATCATCGGATGCACAGACCAACAAGGAGAGCTCATGTTCCTCATCAAGTGGTAATATTTCTACACTGGACCATATGTGGAGATTCTTGTTTTTTTACACTGCTTTGTATAGTTTGAATGCTGTAATGATAATCTTTATTAATAAATTCTGTGATCAATGCATAGTTTTTTTTTTCCTTTTTCAGATCATGAATTGATCATGGATTGATACACACCTAATTGTTAATTTAGCTTTTGGGTTTTTTTGTCACATTACATTGAACTGGTGAGCTAAGAATAGCAACAGCTGATTAAAATAGCAGCACATTATTGTCAGGTTCTGAAATTTCCACAATATGGGGGTTATAGTAAACTAAAACCAGAAAAACATAATTTTCTTTACCTGAAATAAAATAATAACTGAAATAAAATATTTAGTAGCAACATATGGCTTTATCATGTAGTTTATCATGATGTAGCAAAATAACTACAACTGAAAAAAACCAACAATGTAGACTAATAAATGAAATACCTAATTAAAAAAAGACCAAAAACAACAGTTACTAAACCGATATGAAACTGATATGAAAACTAAAACTAATATGAAAAAATAATACAAATTATATAAATAAACTATGATAGTGTCTCAATGACACTAAAATAATACTATTTTTGTTATTAAGTATTTATATACTATTAAAATGATTTATTTATATTTTAAATTTGCTTTTATTTTTTATATCTTTATTTATTATGTGTTTTTTCTTTTTTTGATTTTTGGTATTATTTTAAATATGTATACTTAATTTGTGTGTGTGTGTGTGTGTGTATGTGTATGTGTGTATATATATATATATATAAATTGTGTTTCAGTTCGATTTACTTAAAATAATTTGTAATAGTTTTAGTTAACTAACAATCCTGTACTGTTTTAATACTGGTGCCATGGCATTCCTTTCATGTTTATGCTTTTTTTCAACTCCTAGATGGATAGAAAGATCAAAAGCAACCAATAGATAGTTTACAATGCTGTTGCCACTAATCCACCACTGCAGCCCGTGATTATGTGCTTTTAATTTTCTGTATTTGTCCATTAGGACTGCTCATTATTTCTTTATTTCATCTCAGGAAAAACACAGACGAGGTAGCTTTACTGTCAGCCGTGGAGACCAGTAAAAGGTGGCCCGAGATGGTAATTCGCTTTTACGAGGACAAGCTGACCTGGCATGGAGAAGACGAGCAGTGAGAGAGAAATATGTAGCAGTGGATACTACTGTACCTCCTGGCAGCTTTAAACATACACAAACACTGTGGCATAAGTTTACTGTTTGATGTAGTGTGTATTCAACTCCACACTCCAGTGTAAAGCTCTTCCCAACACACTAACCTGTAGAAATGTGACTGGAGTATTAGAGCTCTACTGTTTATCCACCTAAGTGGTTATTAATCAGATGTCGTTGTATCTCTCGGTCTGTTGTGTGAAAGTTAATTTGTGATCATTCTGTCCTCTTTGTTACTAAGATCTGAACTGTGATTACACATAGGAGATGATGACAGATGGTACAATACCTGCTTGAGAGGGACTGTTTGATGTGTAGATTACTATGCGTAATATTCACCCCCTGGTTACGCACTTATTTAAGTTATACTGTGATGGATCCTGTGATCTGTATGTGGCTCATGCAGGAATAAATCTGTAGATTTAAACAAAACTAATTCTAGAATGTAGCCTACACAATCACGTTTTTGTGAACATCACCACTTTTGTTGCAGGTCAGTATCACTTTCATAGCAGTAGTGTAAATAGGCCACTGATGTTTTGAGGGTTTTATGATTAAGGCCTTTACCCTGAAGTTTCGATTGTCTGGTTTCCTGGTTCCTGTAAAGATCACAGTTAGCCTTAAATCCCGAGCGAGCAAACTCTAGGTGCTTTTAATAAACATAAAATTGCCTCAGGAGTCATTCTTACAGTATGCTAAATTGCAGTTCCTTGTAAAAAGTGTTTTAAATCAAATAAATATAATTACTGTACCTTTAGTACATTACAGTGTAGAAATGGATGAAGCAACCTTTTCTTAGTAGATTTTTATTTTAAAATGACAAATTTGGTCATAATTAAATTTTATAATAACCAATCAGTATTATTTTAGAATGAGATTTTTATTTTATAAATATTAAAAAATTCATTTTTATATCTTTTTTTGTTCTTTTAAAATTCATTTTCGGTTTAGGTGGTAAACATTTCAGTAAACATTTATTTTATTTCAAGTAATGAACGTTTTTTATGGTTTTCATTTTTTGGTAAATATAATAACCCTATAAGCTATCTGTAATGTAATATCAAGAGGTTTGAAAAGCTGTACATTAATAACTGTTGAAGTACTGCTAGTGGTTTCAAACATGCAGGTGTTCTGATTATGGCAGCCATTTTTTCCTGCTGCTTTTATTTTTATGACCGTGCTAGTCTGCCGTGTCTCTGGTGGCTGGTAAAAATGAAGCAGCGCTATCAGTCAGAGACACAAAATGAGCTCTGATGTTTTTCCCCAGTCTACAGTTCTAATGAATCAGCCCCAGTTGGTCAACAAGACCAATGTCTCATGAAAATACTTCCTTTTTATTCTTCTCGTTTTTTAAACCTCTGAGTACTATGTGTCACTGGCCAACGAGAGCCTGTGAGTGAATGCATTAGGTCTTTTCCCCCATTCTTGGATTTATGCAGGAATGCACTGGCGTGTGGGTGAAGGATCCTCTCATCCAGAAAGAGGATTTCTGGCTGTCCTACATGGATTATGAAAGTGCAATCAGAACATATGATATATACAAAGTTGTCAAAACAGAGGGCAGAAACGTCCTGACCATTCTTTGTATTTCATATTCAATCAGAGAAACAGTTTGGCCTTCACTAAGAAGAGTTCCTGTGTGCGGCGGAGATACAGTGAATTTGTTTGGCTAAGAAAAATGCTACAGGAAAATGCCATGCTCATGTATGTAACCATTGCATCCTGTTATTGTTATTCACTTCAGTAATTGTGCATTGATAGTTAACAGTTTGAAATAGGGTCAATGTTGTAAAACATATCCATGAAAATTTAAAATCTAATTTAAATTGTGCCAGGTTCTTAGACATTAACCCTCTGTATATCAATGTCATTGATATTCTTCCTTATGCATTATAATATCTGGACAGTCATATCACCCTGACATTTTTTTATTTTGCATTTCGATTTTTCGACCCAAATTTATCAAGATCATCACAGAAGGTTTACTGAAGTCATTTTACATGTGTGAATAACATTTTTTTTTTTAATAAATGAATATGAGCATCACAGCATTGACCCAATTTGTATCCCAGCTAAAATAAATACAAATAGGTCCTTATTACTATTTAACAGGGTTGTTTCTGTTTTATATACCATTTTAGTATTTATAAATATTCATTGAATTGCTCTTTTTTTTCATTTTAATAATTTTATTTTAGACGTTTTGTCGTAATTATGATACTTAAACTTAACCTATTTCCTTTCAGTTAAAGGTTTTCATATTTTTTTCCCTTTATTGGTCACACTTTTGTTTGGGGACCAATTCTCAATATTAACTGTGACATTTGCCTTAATAAGCTCCTAATTACTGCTACAAATTCTTAATGCCTATATCTCGAAGGATCATGAGATATAGGCATTATAATGCACTTTATAAGTACTAATAAACAACCAATATGCTTACCAGCAGGAGCAATATGCATGCTAATAAGCAAGTGAGAATTGGTCCCCAAAGTGGTACCATTTTATTTTATTTTTATATGGTTTGACAGCTCACCGCGTCTGCCTGTTTGAGTTTTAGCCTGGAGTCAGTCTTGTCACGTGTCGTGTTTGGGTGCTGCTTTTCCTCCTGTCTCTGTGTCTTGTGGTCTTCAGTAAGGGCCGGGCCACCTCGCTACCTTTGCATCGCCCCTACGACTGTGCCATTGATCTTCTCCCGGGCTCTTCTCCGCCTAAGGGTCGTTTATATTCCCTTTCGGGTCCTGAGAGAGAGGCCATGGACAAGTATATACATGAGTCACTTCAGGCTGGGCTCATCCGCCATTCCTCCTCTCCCGCTGGTGCTGGTTTTTTCTTTGTTCAGAAGAAGGACGGCTCCCTGCGCCCCTGTGTTGATTACAGAGGTTTGAATGACATTTCTATTAAGAACAGGTACCCCCTACCTTTAATGTCTTCTGCTTTTGAATTATTGCAGGGAGCTCGGGTCTTCACCAAGTTAGACCTGTGCAATGCCTACCACTTGGTGCGCATTCGGGAGGGGGATGAGTGGAAGACGGCGTTTAACACCCCTTCGGGACACTACGAGTACTTGGTTCTTCCGTTTGGTCCTACCAATGCTCCAGCCGTTTTCCAGGGACTCGTCAACAGCGTGTTGGGTGACATGATTAATCAATTTGTCTTTGTGTATTTGGATGATATCTTGATTTTCTCCTCTTCTCTCCAATGACACACCCAGCATGTCAGACGGGTTCTCCAGCGGTTGCTAGAAAACCAGTTGTTTGTCAAGGCGGAGAAGTGCGAATTCCATGCTGAGTCTGTTACGTTGCTTGGCCACATTATTTCTACGGGAGGGATCAAGCCTGATTGAAGCTGTCGCCCAGTGGCCGTCCCTGATTCCCGGAAGGCTCTGCAGCATTTCCTGGGTTTTGCCAACTTCTACCGGCGATACATCAGGAATTTTTGGTCAGATCGCTGCACCGCTCACAGCCTTAACCTCCACTAAGGTGTCCTTCAGATGGAACCGGGAGGTGCAGGTAGCCTTTGACACTTTAAAGTCCCGTTTTGTCTCTGCACCTGTTCTGTTGGTTCCAGATCCTGAGGCCCAGTTCATTGTCGAGGTTGATGCTTCAGACGTTGGGGTTGGCGCAGTTCTATCTCAGCGTTCCCTCCATGACGGGAAGCTCCACCATTGTGCATTCTTCTCTCGTCATCTCAGCCCTGCAGAACGTAACTACGACATCGGCAATAGAGAACTGTTGGCGGTACGATTGGCCTTGGGTGAGTGGCGTCACTGGTTGGAGGGGTCAGTGCAGCCCTTCTTGGTCTTGACGGATCACAAGAACCTTGAATACATCCGTTCGGCCAAGAGGCTGAGCTCGCGTCAGGCCCGCTGGGTGCTCTTCTTTGCCAGATTCAACTTCACCCTCCTGTACCGGCCGGGATCTAGGAACACCAAACCCGATGCCCTCTCTCGCCTGTTCGGTGCCCCGGGGAGGGAGTTTGTGGGCGAGGCCATCCATCCTGAGGGGGTGGTGGTCGGGGCTCTTTCGTGTGGTATCAAGCAGCTAGTTGAGGAAGCCGGTCGAGGGGTGCAGGTGCCGGGAGAGTGCCCGGCCGGCAGGTTGCCGGCTGCACTGCGCTCTGAGGTCCTTGAGTGGGGTCACGCATCCAGGTTAGTCTGCCATCCAGGTATTTCGGAGAACGTTGTCTGCCATCCGACAACGCTTCTGGTGGCCTACTATGGCCGCAGATATTAGACAGTTTGTGTTGGCCTGCCCCACATGTGCCCAAAGTAAGCCTGTCAATCACCCTCCTGATGGTCTACTGAATCCTCTCCCTATCCCTTCCCGCCCTTGGTCACACATTGCCCTTGATTTTGTCTCTGGGCTTCCCCCGTCGAAGTGTAACACTGTTATTCTCACGGTGGTGGATCGCTTTTCCAAAGCGGTTCATTTTATCCCCTGCCCAAGCTGCCCTCCGCCCAGGAGACCGCCCAACTGGTGGTGGATCAGGTCTTCCGTCTCCACGGGTTACCGGTGGATGTGGTTTCAGATAGGGGTCCCCAGTTCGTCTCCCGCTTCTGGAGGGAATTTTGTAGACCGATTGGGGCCTCTGCAAGTCTTTCTTCAGGTTTTCATCCCCAGACCAATGGGCAGTGTGAGCGGGCCAACCAGGATCTAGGAAGAATGCTCCGCTGTCTAGCATCCAACAATCCGAGTTCCTGGTGCCAGCAGCTCTCCTGGGCAGAATACGCTCATAACATCCTTCCTGTGGCCGCATCAGGTATGTCTCCTTTTCAGTGTGCTATTGGTTATAACCCACCTCTGTTCCCGTCATAGGAACCCGACGCGGCGGTTCCATCTGCCCTGGCTTTCGTCCAGCGTTGCCGTCGCACCTGGGAGAAAATCAGGAGGATTTTGGTACAAACCTTTGGCCGAATCAAGACAGCAGCCGATCGTCGCTGGCCCTCTCCTCTTGCCTATGTGTGTGGTCAGCGGGTTTGGCTCTCTACCAAGGATCTGCCTCTCTGGGCGCCTTCTCGTAAGCTGGCACCCAGATTCATTTGGCCATTCCGCATCACCAAGGTGGTTAGTCCGGTGGCGATCAGGCTCAAGCTCCCTCCTACTCTTGGTCGGGTTCACCCGGTGTTTCATGTTTCCAGGGTCAAGCCGGTGTTCTCTTCCCCCCTTAATCCTGCTTGTAGTCATCCCACCCCCTCGTCTTGTGGATGGATCTCCTACCTATACGGTTAAGAGATTACTCGATGAGCGGTGCCGCGGCAGGGGGTTTCAGTATCTTGTGGACTGGGAGGGGTATGGTCCAGAGGAGAGGTGCTGGGTGCCATCCCGGGACATTCTGGACCGCTCGTTGATTGAGGACTTCCGTCGGCATCGAGGTAGGCCCCTTCCTAGAGTGTCAGGTGACGCTCCTGGGAGGGGGGGGTACTGTTGGGTTTCGGGGCTAATCACCTGCCTTTTGGGGTGTGTGTGTGTGTTTGGATGGTTTGACCGCTCACCGCGTCTGCCTGTTTTGAGTTTTCCCCGCCCTCCTTGTTTCTCTGTTGTTAACCTTAATTGCTCGCCACCTGTTCTCTATGTTCTTCTAATTTTTTCCCTTTACAATTCCCTGTGTTTCTCTGTCTATTGTCAGACTGTTGTTACTCGTACCAATAGCTCCAATCTACTAGTTGGTCTTTGTACTCACCTTGTCGTGTCTTGTCCTCAGGCTCCAGTTTCTTTAGCTGTTTTCTCTGCCTCCTGTTCTCACTAACGCAGAGCTCCTAGAAGCTTCCAGCTGTCATTCCTCCGGTCTCAGCTGTCATACGAACTATACTGTGGAACGTTACTCATCTGCTTTGACTCATCTGCTTCGACTTCTCATCCCCGTGGTTCAGAGCCCCGTGCTGCTTTCGGACATCTCTAACATCTCTTTCTACAGTCCCAGCTAAGTATGAAAAAAATAAAGGCCTGTGCTGAAGGCCAAAGTCGCTACACAGTGTCTGAGGCCATTCACAGCTTTGGCTCATCAAACAAACGCTTCGAATCTCAGTCTGAAGAAAACATGGAAGAAGAAGAAGATATGCACTGTGAATCCGAGTGACTGATTATTTGCTAATCAAATGGAGCCAACTGATGCATAAAGACATTGCGGAGGCAGATAATATTCAACATTGAAGATTTCAGCCCATGTTTGGAGAAAGACAACGAAACATGAAAAAGGTTACTGCCGTTTTTGAAATAGTGTTGTTTTGTCTCGCACTGATAAATCTGTATTGATGAAGATAACCTAATAAATTATTTAAACCACAATTGTTTACACATTACTGTCTTCCATGGAAATCAAATGCATGTATAAAAGCATAACGTGGCCTTTGTGGAAGACAGTTTGTTGTTAAAACTACAGATGTGCGCTGAGAGGTTTACAAGAGGGGATTTATGCTTGCGTGTGATGTCCCTTAAACGCAATAACCCCATCTTAATAAGCAGATACAGAGCATTAAGACAATATGTGATTTAAACCCAACCTCATAGAGCTAAATCCTAATAATAATCTCTACACAAACAATTTTATTGCCATACTTAGCCATAAAAGATCATTGTCTGGATGTCATACAAATAGTGCCTTCTCATAAATATTTAACAATCATGTGAGGCCAGACATGACCAGTAGATGTCGACACAGCCCTTCTGGCTTTTAATGACTGACTCTCGCATACCTGCAAAATCATAAATATTCATCAAAGAGAAAAAGCCCTCAAAGCAAGCAGTATTTTCCCTTTTTCAAATAACCCACTTTCACTGGCTTTGACTGGGACATCAAATCATCAAGACATTTCTGAACAGGATAAAGATACTGTATCGCCACAAGCAAGCAGTTTAAAACAGGCTATAGCCATTAAAACACCGGCCACGGGCATTATCCAATAACCTCAATTATATCTGAAATCATCAAAGCCAACATATATTTTATGTCACAACAAAGAGTCATGGTGTGGTGACTGGTTAGCATGGCACCATCAGAGAAATATAAAGGATTCAATCATATATATGATTATATCAAGTGAATGGGAGAAACTGTAATGCTCAATTGGCCTACTGCAGCTACAGTAGTACCGTGATACAGTTTAAAAAGAACTTATCACATAATCGAAGTATATAGAAGAATAGAAGTGTTTCTTCAAGATAAAAAAAGTGTTAAATCGCCTTTTACATAAAAGCATAGCCTGTTACTCTTCAACGCACATGTGGACAGTAAAAATATTAGCAGCCAGTAGAGATTACCATATAAGCAGTCAGTAAAAATGTGTTCTAAGAACGTTTGTGTAATGGTCCCATTAAGTTAAGAAAACATTATTTTTTGAATGTTCTCTTAATGTTCAAAATGTACAGGTTTTTTTTATTTTTTATGTTTAAACATTTTTGTTGTTGTTGCTTTAACGAATGTTAAGAGAACATTCAAGTTTATCATTTTGCAGATATTATGGGAATGTTACGGTTGAATGTTTTAGTAATAACAATAAAAAAAAAAAGTTAGATGAATGTACAATAAAAAAAAAACATTTCTCATTGAGAAAACCTTGTCAGAACGTTCTAAGAATGTTATCTGTTAGCCGGGTATCAAGGTTATCATTTTCATTTTAGCAATGTTAAGAGTTTTCTCTCAGTTGTTTACAACCAGAACTTGCCATTCGTGAATCAATCAGGTTTGCAAAAATGTCTGAAGTGTTTGATGTTTTTCAATACCCCCATATTTTTTTTTTTTTTTTTTTTGGGTTATTTAAATGTGTGAAATTATTACTAGATTATTATTAATTATTTGGGGATTATTTTAGCCAGATCTGGCAACACCAATGGCATCAATTTGAGGTGGGAAACCTGTTTGGAAATCATCATTTTTGCAACCATCATCTATCTGATGAGTTTAGCTTCAGCCCTCATAAAAACTCGCCTGCCTGTATCTATCTAGTAATCCCGAAAACACTGATTGCCTTGTTCAGGTGTGTTTAATTATGGTTGGACCTAAACTCTGCAGGATAGTGGCCCTCCAAGACCGGAGTTGCCTATCCCTGCCCTAGAGGCACAAAAATTACACACACTGACACTTTCAATAAAAAGAGATTCCCTTGCCCCGTCTCTCCTTGTCTTACTTGTACCTCTCACACTGCAGGCAAAGACTCATATGTCCAGAGTCGACCAACAGGTTGAAATGTTCCTCTAATCGCCTGCCCCCTGAACATCACTCGCCACGGCTCCCTTAAGAACCCTGACAGCCAGCTGCTGCTGTCTCTCTAACGATGGAGAGGGTCTTAATAGGCTCTGCACACACTCAGCTGCCTGATAGCAGTGCTGGCAGCACCAGGCCTGAGACTCCCACTGGAAGCACAAATACCAGAAAAAGAGACTGGAGGTGTGTATGCATCAAACACACAAGCCACTCTAACGGTTGTATGGGGGCAATACCATGTTGACAGGCAGAGTCCCAGTGCAGGCTGCTGTGTTGGTTAATGTCAGCAGCCTGTCATTCTGTCCACTTTCTGAGATGATGTGCTTGGCCCTTGCTGTGACATCTTCATGAGGTGTATTATTTATTCAGCAGGCCAGTCAGAACATCTGAAAGGTGACGTATGAATTATACTGTAACATCTAAAGCATCTGTTTTCCTGTGAGTTCCTTCAGATGTTTAATCCAGTTGTGAATCATGTTAGCACCAGATAAGGACACCAGATAATAACCAAAAATGCCAATTGAGTCAGGTAGAATATATGAAAAAAAGTAATACCTTTGCAAAAATTCACTAACACTCTTAACACTGTGAAAAGAGCCAATCATTTATTGAAATGTGAGTTTTGCAAGCAACTTTTTGAGTTTTTTTGTTTGTTTGTTTCTCATTTAATTAGACAGGTGTACTTGCATGAATGAAATTAGCCTAATTTTATTTCCAAGATGGCCGTGTACTGACTTGCCTTGCAAGGGATTTTTCTCTTGTATGAAAAGGTTGCTTAATTGCTTTGAATGTGCATTTGTAGTGTACTTTAAATATTAAAAGTATATATTTTTTTAAACTGTACTTGCACATAATGTAACAGGTTTTATCTTAAATACATTTAAATCATCTATATATTTTTGCTCTACAGAAGTATGCTTGTTTTGTTGCTAAATAAAAAACTTTTAGCACAAGTACTTGATTTTAATTTGAACTGCACTGTGTTATTCAATATTATATTTAAAGGTAATACATAGTAAATTTAATAAATTGCAGCTCCATTACAAATATGTAATTACAAATTTGTTTAAGTTCATGAAATGCAAGATTTAATAGAAAAAATATATTTTAATTTACTATAAATTCTTTCAGTAAATTTTGCCGCACTTTTTAACCATACAGTACTTCAAAGAAAGTAATTATGAAATGACATATAAACATGAAAGTTCAGCTAATCACATTATGTAAACTTTTTCATTTAACTGAATTTAACATGCAGTTAAGTGTCCAAATAAGTTCAGTTTAGATTGACATTTAATTTTATTTCTGTAATAAGGGTTCTTTTTAAAACTATGCAAAAGTGCAATTCTTTTCTCACAAGGGTGTACACACTGAACATGAAAGTATTGTGCGACCGTATACTACTTATTTGACATACATAGCACAAGGCCTGTTATAACAAAATGCTGGATTGCTACAATGACTTATTAGCACAAAATATCATATTAACATCCTTTTTGGTATAGCTTTAGTAACTTGTTGCTTTATTGTATTGTGTGGTAAGTAGGACCCATTATAACAATAAACCTGTTTTAAAGTCCGATTGTTTACTAAAATTAGTCCTCTTTGGAAAAAGCATTACTTAATGAATTCTAAGCCATGCACACCATCTGTAAAGACTGCTTCTACAGACTGAAGGAAGCTATGCTATGCTAATGTCATATGCCTCCAGCTAGAACACGTCTGACACATTTGCTACATTAATTAGATTACTGTGTCGTCCTGAGGTGAGGGTGATATTCATTATAAATTCATAATCGGGGAAACAAAGGGCTCCCGACTGCATGAATGACAGGTAAAGTCACCTTTGGACCTCCTCTACTCAGCATAGACCAGCGAGGGGCGGCAGGGAGCACACCAAATTGGGGTTGAGAGGACACACTGCTGAAGCTGTCTTATTAAACCACACAGGGTTTGTCCAGTCGTCTGTGATGTGTGTGAAAGAAAGAGAGAGAGAGAGAGAGAGAGAGAGAGAGAGAGAGAGAAATGGTGGGTGTGTAGGCAGAAGCACAGTGGGCATGAGTGTACCGTATGCATTACCCCTCCCGTCACTTTCACACATGGCGGTAATGAAGCTGTCATGGCCGCCAGCATGTGGACATGGTTGATATTCAAATGAGAGCACATTTCTCCTGCTGAATACAGACCAGTCAATTATGGGCTTAGGGCAGCGACCGGGTCGAGGTATAGGGAAGATACACTGTAACACTGCCGTTATTTCCAATCTGGAAAGATTTTTCTGGGAAAATCACTTTCCATGATGTCTTTGGTGAACGCATCGTTAAAGCAGACATGAGATGCCCATTTTCCACAAGTTGGTAGGATTCTTTAGGGTCTTCATGAAATATCTTCAATATACTGTAAAAATTCGTTTTTACAGTAAAAATTCCTCAATGGTCCTAAATCGATACCTTTTTACCTTGTTGAAAACAGCTCTGTTCACAGTGACACATTTCGTACCAACAAAAACAAAACTGTTCCACTTCGTCCTCAGTGGCTCTCATGTCAGGGAGAAATTATATAAACTTTCAACATCCAACTACAAAACACCTGCATTGCTCACGAGACATTGTTGTCGCTCGAGCAAGGAGAAAATGGTGGACAATGTACAAATGGCTGAGGGCGGAAAAATGCTACTATGGGAGAGTACATCAGCGGCCGTTGGCGGAGCCTGAGCAGTGTGATGTCATACTGCTCAGAAAATCAAAATAGCTTGATAATTAAGACTGTTTAGGATTTTTGGGGATGGTTAAAAAAAGGATGAATGGATTTTTTTTTTAATCATTGTAGGATGGTTGTGTCCACACTCTGTACCATGTAAAAGTGAATTTTGCATCCGATGTCCCCTTTAAATGAAAATATCTTGATATCTTGAGTATCATTGATACTGAATATTCTTCAGTAAAACAGCAAGTTATTCAATAATACTCTGTTTTAATGTTTTCTCTGTAATTTATTTATGTATTTATTGTATTAATTAATTATGTCGCACTTGATTATAGAACAGGGATCTCATATGTACTGTAATACTGACACCTAGTGGTGTGGATGTACAGTAGCCCCTTGCAAAAGCAACTCTTTGCTATTGTATACTTTATTCACAGACAAACTTTTCACCCATGAATGATTTGTTTTCGCAACTGACAGTTTCTGATAACAGGAAGGGTTGGTGAAATATTGTTAGTAGTATTCAGCTGGTGGCGTGATCTCAAAATGGCGGCCTCCGTGAGATGACTTACTAAATTTTAAATAGAATAGCTTTTTCTAGATCACTGATATAACTAGAGTCTTCATCTCATGTGAGTGTACACCATTTTACACATCTTTCAAAAGTACAATTTATTTCTTTAAAGCTTTTTAATGAGGAAAAAATGACTGATTGCACCTTTAAGGAATAGTCAATGCCAGACCCAATGGACCTCTTTTGCCTTCTACTAAATGAAGGGAGCATTGTAATAGTAAATTTCTTTTTAGCCATACAGCTAATAGGATGCCATTTCAGATGCTGCTATTGACTTCAGCTGTATACTATAGTGCTCCACTCTGAGAGAGCTATTGACTAGTCTGTAATTGTCTGTTTCCCTCTTCTACAGACTGTTAACCTTGAGCTGCCACAGGGGGAAGAGGAGCAGGAATGGCCACTGTCAGGACAGCACTAAAAACTGAGCAGACCTTCACCTTCACCAAGTTTGAAGTGAACACTGTCTTACATCTGATGCCAGGGTTTCAAACAAAGGGTCCTCTACAGGCGATAATGTTCTACATTTTCTAAATCATGACATTTCTGAATTAACTCAACTGTGGATCTGTGGAAGGAATCGTAGCCTACTGTGTAGCAATGTTAATTTATGTTTTCATAGATGTTAACGAAGCATATTTATTTGTTATTTACATATTGTAATACAATACATCAAGACAATCTTTTCCTAGATCATAGGGGCTGTTTAAATAAAAATCAAGAGTTATTTGGGGTTTAAAATGCCACTGAAAGGGACAAAAGGACCCCCCCCCCCCCCCCCCCCCAAAAAAAAAAAAGTGCACCAAATTAATTTCTGTATTGTTTTCCTTTTATATCTGATATTTCTTAATATTCTGTTTCAGGACTAATTATTTGTACAGAATTATCGCATAAATTATGGCATAATTCTGATTAAAGATATTGCTAGGTGAGAAATTTACATTACATTTGGCAGATGCTTTTATCCAAAGCAACTTACAGCGCATTCAGACTTTTTTTTTTTTAATCAGTATGTGTGTTTCCTGGGAATTGAACCCATAACCTTTTGTGCTGCTAATGCAATACTCAACCACTGAGCCACAGGAACACATTCTCAAGCTAATTTATCAGATTGGGAATTTATGTGAATGAACTGAGTACAAAGAAGTACTAGACATACAATTATGTTTTATATTGTTAGAATAATAAATCAAGCAGAGAGTAAACATTGTAATTAAATGTAGAAGTTTAGTCATTTCTGACACTGCTAATTATTCTGTTGTGTGTGTGGAGGTCATCTGTTCATGCTGTATGTTCCAAAACTGTATGTTCCCAAACAGAAACTACAAAATGTAACGAAGGACTCCACGGGGGACACCACCATCTGCTTCAAGGCTTGTCAGCTCTGTTTATGATACCAACTGCATATCGTCTCACAATATAAACATGCTCACTCAAACACACATCAGATTTTAAGCTTGTTGACCTTTATTGTGTTTATATGCATGTACAATTGGATCATTATCAAATGTGACCATTTCCATACAGCCCGGTATTCACATCAGATACGTACAGAAAACGTTTGTTATTTTCTAATGGAGCAAGTCAATGTTCAGAAATAAAAAAACAGTTACACCTAAAATAGATTATACTGAAGGGTTCACTTGCACCCTTAGATTTTCAACACATTCTATTTGGAAAAAGTAAGCATTTATGACTATGATTCATTTGAATCTGTATGATTTATATTAAAAAACTAAGCATGAAGGTCCACCCCCAAATCTAACCTAAGTGGGGTGTAAGCAGATCATATGAAAACAAGATCATCCAAATACATATCAAAGTGCAACTTACAAATACAAATGTATATTTGAAAGTTATATCACAAATATAAAATAAAATATGATGTATTTTTAAATAAAAGTTTATAGATATTTTTGAATATATCATATGTCTAATGCACCAACTAAACCAGGACCAGCACTGGTGCCACCTCCAAAAAATAAAGGTGCATGATGCACCCGATGAAAGATATGTAAGGTCCTACAATGTGTTGTGATAGGATGCCAACAAACACACACAGCCGCTTGCTTTGAAATTGAATTACAAACATGCAGACACGTGTACAGTGATCTACAAGCAAGATCCTCTTCAAAGGCTTTTTGTGTCTTTCATACAATATATACGCTCTTATCACCTTGCAATAACTCATTGTCTTCCATTAGATCCTGACTGAAGTGAAGGGGAGGGGATTTGTCTATGTGTTCTGTCTTAACATTAAGCTCCATCTGAAAAACAGCCCGCCATGCCACTGCCAAAGCCAGACATCTTCCCCGTCACTCACTTGTCGGCAGGGAAATGAATCTGGAAGCAGTATGTCCCCCATTCATCAGCCTTGACAGGCTACCTTTGCCTGGTTCCACTCGGATGGGGTCCCCGTCACTGCGGGCGGGAGAGCATATTTTTGCTGGAGATGAAGAAATTACTGTGTGTGCAGTGCTGTGAAGTGACTCGTGTCATTTGGTTGGGTATTAAATAGCATCAAGTTGCCCTCATCTCACAAATACTAGAGGGCAAATCCAAAGATACACGTTTTATATTGCAATCTTTTTGCAAAAGTCGACTTGATTACAGCCGTGCTGATATTTGTGTAAACAGCATGATTGTGATGAGTAGCATTTATTTTGTTTTAACTACACCACACAATAGTTTCAAACTAAGACATAGCTTCATATCTCTGAGCAACACAGTACAGGGTATTTAGTAAATTCACTCCTGAATGAATCTGCATTTTTTAAATTAATCAGTTGAGTGAATGATTCAATGGATTATTCCTTAAGAAATTAGCTTAATTTGAAATCACATACTTCCCTACTACAAAGTAGGAGAAAAACATCATGTTTAAGAGTTGTTTGTCTGAATTCACAGAATTCATAAAGACTGTCAGTACAGTGTGTTTAATGGACTGTACTTGTCATGACTGCTACTGTGTTGGAACGAAAGAGCACAGAGACGATGGAGAGAAACAAGGAACAGTCTTTAATAATTCACAGGGAAGGAACACACACAGCACGGGGAAGCAACAATTAACAGATGACGCTAGACACAGGAAAGACAGGGCTTAAGTAAACGGAACTGAAGGAGGGAATTAACAAGACACAGCTGAAACAAATGGAACTCAATAGGAACAGGAAGAACCAAATAAAGACATGAAACATGCAAGGGAAAACTAGGTCATGGAAAGCACATGAGGAGAAAAACACAAGACAGGAACACAGAGCTGACAATGGGCATGACAGTACTGATGTTTAACAGCATGCCAATTGCTCAGCTGAAAAAATGAAACCATACTGAAAGTTGTGAGTTTTGGATATGATGTGATCTTGTATACAGCACATACTATTGTAAAGTATATCCCTCTCAGACTCATTTTAATCCGCATAAAATTCAATATAGCATCTACCCTAACTAAGGTCCATCCCATGAGGCCACAGGAGAGGAGCTGTTAATGACAACGAAGCATCAATGACAAATGTAGTAGATTTCATTCATAATACAGACATTCAAAGTATATAATACTTTTTAACAGTTGCTAAGTAATTGCTTATTAAAAAGAAGTACAGTACCTACTCAATTACTGGATCAGTGTTTTAAACAGTTGAATGAATTGTTTCACATTCTCATTACTACCTACTTATGTATCTATATGTAACCTGCAAAGTCAATGAAAGAGTCCACCACAAAACACTCTTGAAACATGGATTCAGGGCATGAAACATGGACAAGCAAGAAATGAAAAGTCCCAGTTTTTTTGGACTGTTATAGCAGCAATCACACTTCAGTCAGATCGCTCTCTCTTCACCCAATCAGATCTGAGAACCAGAACTATCTGTTGTAAACACTGTTTAATCAGCACTTCTTCACCTGCTTTGAATCATAATAAACAGATATGGATTTTGTTTCACACATACATATTAAATCACATGCATTAAAATACAATTGAACTCACTTCTAACCTGTAGCTATTCATCTATGGTCCATTGTATCACACTTTTTGAGACAAAGAACCCCTTTTAGAGGAAACCACCTAAAATGGCATCATTGTAACCTGTTCCTGAATGAATGGGCATAACCGATTTCTGCAGACACATTTTAAATAAGCGTGTGCAGTGCTTAAAGGAACACTGTTTCACACAGCCCCCTCGACGTGATGGATAACCACGCCAGAATTGCGACAAAATAATATCTTGTTAGAGGAAGAAAAGGGAAGTGCCCAGTGGGTGAGCTCTATATGCGTGTGTGTGTGTGTGTGTGTGTGTGTGTGTGTGTTTGTGTGTGTGTGTGTGAACGTGGAGCTTTGGGAGGGAGGGCCTGGTCTCTTGAGGGTCCCTTGTATCCCTGCCAGATCGTATAAATCAGCACGTGGCCCACGGCCGCAATAAGCTTGAAAATAAAAAGAGCATAAAAGTGTCGGAGTGAAATAGAGGATGGGAGAATTCTTTTATGATGAAACTAAATTCTCCTTACTCTGCAGTAGATCCACTTCCCTCAGTCTGATTGTTTACTCCTGACACCATTCATCATTACGCTGCCACAAATGACTCAAATTACCACACCTGCTACTCGTATAATACACACACAACCAGGGCTTAACAATCAGGTAATTGTTTCAGAAGGAATTCCTTCAGTATGACCTGATGTGATGTCGAACGTGAGGGGGAGAAATTAAATCAACACTCTTTGGATGTGTGGTGTTGAATGTGACTATAGTGAAATACAAGCTTGTGTCAGTAGCAATCTAAAGTGATCAAGAATATGATTTTAGAGATATACCGTAGAATCAGGGTCAGTGTATCTTTATTTCATTCTAATATTCATTTGGTAGGTTCATCATTAATATGCAGTATGAAATTGTTTAATCCAAGAGTGGTGTTACTGAAGCTGCATAAATGAAGTGATGCAACCCAAGGAGACTATTATTAAGTCATGTGAAAAAAACGATATAAAGTATAATTATAAATTCCTAAGTTTGAAAATTATTGCAGATACAGAGCTGATAATAGAGTAATTAAAAACAAAATGCTATACTATTTTGTCTATATTCATTACAAATAATAATAATAAAAAATCAGTACTACTTATAATGTACAGTATGAAAAGTGGATATTAATTTATGGTGCTATTAAATTATGTTTTTAAAAATTCATCTACTAAATGTAAAACTAATCATGCACAACTAAAACCTATTGACCGAGACATATCAAATGTTGACTGACACTCATAAATTAAAATCTCTTAGTATCGACCAATAACTGACATTTCTTTGTTTTTGTTAATGTTACATTGGCTGATATGGCAGTTGTCTTGAACGTATACTGACACCTAATTGTGTGGATGCAGCATCTACTAAAAGAAAACATTTAGTAACTGATGCCATTGTAGAAATGTTTTTGCTCAAAGTCAGCCATGACTAATGTATTCTGAGATTGAACAAAAATCCAGTAACAGGTATATTACTGACATAAAACAAGTATCCGACCATGTGGTTTCAGCATGGCAGCCACCATGAGGTAACCATTTCCATATTAAATAAAACCGCTTTTATTAGGCTACTGATATGATTAAATGTGTGATTGGTATGTACAGGTAATGGTCATATAATTAGAATATCATCAAAAAGTTGATTTATTTCAATAATTCCATTCAAAAAGTGAAACTTGTATATTATATTCATGCATTACACACAGACTGATATATTTCAAATGTTTATTTCTTTTAATTTTGATGTTTATAACTGACAACTAAGGAAAATCTCAGAAAATTTATAATATGGTGAAAAGGTTCAATATTGAAGACACCTGGAGCCACACTCTAATCGGCTAATTAACTCAAAACACCTGCAAAGGCCTTTAAATGGTCTCTCAGTCTAGTTTTGTAGGCTACACAATCATGGGGAAGACTGCTGACTTGACAGTTGTCCAAAAGATGACCATTGACACCTTGCACAAGGAGGGGAGGACACAAAAGCTCATTGCAAAAGAGACTGGCTGTTCACAGAGCTCTGTGTCCAAGCACATTAATAGAGAGGTGAAGGGAAGGAAAAGATATGGTATAAAAAAAAGTGTACAAGCAATAAGAATAACCGCACCCTGGAGAGGATTGTGAAACAAAACCCATTCAAAAATGTGGGGGAGATTCACAAAGAGTGGACTGCAGCTGGAGTCAGTGCTTCAAGAACCACTACGCACAGACGTATGCAAGACATGGGTTTCAGCTGTCGCATTCCTTGTCAAGCCACTCTTGAACAACAGACAGCGTCAGAAGCGTCTTGCTTCAAAAAGGACTGGACTGCTGCTGAGTGGTCCAAAGTTATGTTCTCGGATGAAAGTAAATTTTGTATTTCCTTTGGAAATCAGGGTCCAAGAGTCTGGAGGAAGAGAGAAGAGGCACACAATCCACGTTGCTTGAGGTCCACTGTAAAGTTTCCACAGTCAGTGATGGTTTGGGGTGCCATGTCATCTGCTGGTGTTGGTCCACTGTGTTTTCTGAGGTCCAAGGTCAACACAGCCATATACCAGGAAGTTTTAGAGCACTTCATGCTTCCTGCTGCTGAACAACTTTATGGAGATGCAGATTTCATTTTCCAACAGGACTTGGCACCTGCACACAGTGCCAAAGCTACCAGTACCTGGTTTAAGGATGGTATCCCTGTTCTTAATTGGCCAGCTAACTCGCCTGACCTTAACCCCATTGAAAATCTATGGGTTATTGTGAAGAGGAAGATGCGATATGCCAGACCCAACAATGCAGAAGAGCTGAAGACCACTGTCAGAGCAACCTGGTCTCTCATAACAACTGAGCAGTGCCACAGACTGATCGACTCCATGCCACGCCACATTGCTGCAGTAATTCAGGCAAAAGGAGCCCCAACTAAGTATATACTTTTCATTTTCATACTTTTTAGTTGGTCAATATTTCTAAAAATCCTTTCTTTGTATTGTTCGTAAGTTATATTCTAATTTTCTGAGATACTAAATTTAGGATTTTCCTTAATTGTCAGTGATAATCATCAAAATTAAAAGAAATAAACATTTGAAATACATCAGTCTGTGTGTAATGAATGAATATAATATACAAGTTAAACTTTTTAAAAGGAATTTGTGAAATAAATCTACTTTTTGATGATATTCTAATTATATGACCAGCACCTGTATATTTAAATATATATTTCTAAAAACACTATTACTTTCTTTATGTGTTAAACTTTTCAAATGTAAATAATGGAGTGCACCTTTAAAACACTGCCTCCTTTTCATGGTTATATGATTGAACAGCACAGTATTACAGGGAAATGATCTGCTTGGGTTCTCCTGACTCAGTCAGACATCTGAGAGGCATTCACAGTGTTTTATCAAAGAACGCAACATGTCCATGACCTCTCCGTGGCATAAGTCACATGCCAGCACCTCTTCAGCAACCCCTGACAGATGTGAGCACCCCCTTGGGCTTGAGGTGCTAAATCACCTCAGGGACACTTTGGCAGGTCCTCAGAGGTACACAACGACCAGTCACACTTTTAAGCTCAGCATTTCTAATCTGATCAAGATCCACATTCCTAACTTATCCTAAACACTCGCTTCCTGGACCCAAATCCCAGCTGTACTGTGAATCACAACACTGAGCTTGATCGCTAAATGCGTGTGTCTGTGTCTGGATGCTGTCACATCTACAATTTCAGACAAAGTTTGGCAGCTGCCTCTGGTCTCAGATGACTGTCGTATCAGATGGCTGATTTGTCTTCTCATTGGCTAGCTCACGCTAAGAACACACAGGACCTTCAGTCACATGCTAACAAGCGTTAGCATGCCAAGCTGGACACTTTTCTGGCAATCAGAGTCAGGTATGTCATTGCAGTAAACAGAGGAGCAGCCCAGTAAATATTCTGCACTGCGTGGGAGAGATGTTTATAGCAGGTGGAAAAACACTTGTCATGCTGATGGCCCTGATTTATTCTGGGAGAAAATTTGGTACATATATCACTTCTGATGCATACACATGCACAGGCATTCTCTCTCAATGCTATTTGCTTTCTTTCTCTATTAGCCCTTCAAATACTGGGGGGTCTTAAACATGACACCATGCACTGGGATGATGACACCCACCCTTGCTGAGAAACTTGTGCTGATTTTCTTCAAACATATATCTCCAACCACACTGTGTAGATGCTGGAGTACTTATTTTAGATCCAATTACATGATACTACCAGTTACAAAGAGACAATTTAGGGGAAAACCAAGATCAAGCCAAATACAGCCAAAATAATTTTCTTAATTTAAAAAAAAAAAAAAAACCTGAAACATTTCTAAAATTAAATATTTACTAAAAATAAAAGTTATATTTTCAGTAAATTAAAGCTAAATAAAAGCTAAGATAAAATAAATAAATAACATTAAATAGTTAAATAAAAACTAACTGAAATATGTTTGTAAGTATAACAAGTTAAAGTCTAAAGAAATTCAAATGAAACTATAAATAAATAAAGCTATAACAAATGAAAATAAAATATAAAGAAATACTTAAAATAAACAAAATTAAACTAAAATTAAGCTATAGTAGTTTATAAATAATACAAAAATAACACTGAAATTTACTTGCAAAGGTAATGTATCTTCAATTCAAGTTTTTTTTGTTTTTTTTTTTTTTTTGGCAACCTCTATTTCTTTATTTATTTTGGTAATCATGAACCTCACTAAATGTTATTTATGCTTAAAACAAGAATATTGTTAATATTTTGTGCAATTCTCAGCATCAACTGAATCAACAAAAACTAAGAACACTGACTAAGAAAATGACTGTTTTAGTGTAATAATAATAGTAATAATAATAAAAACCTAGTAAAGCCAAACTTTTTATTAAACTTATTTACTCTCATATTTAGAGTTTAAGAGTTTCATTTAAACTAATCCAGGTACTGTGTTTTTATCTTAAAGAAACATCCCAAGCCTTGGTACCTGTTTGAGACGTAAAACTTTCACATTTCAGACGTAAAACTTTGCTAGAACCTTTCGAAAAGTCATTGGAGGGATCTCTCTTTTCCTCTGATAAATGAGACATGGCTGTATGCTGCTACCACTACAGCCAAATAAACAAGCTGAATGAACAACAATTAATAATGGCCTTGGGTCTGCAGGGCTTTTAATGAATTATCTATCCCTTTCCTCTGCTGTCCTGTCTCTGATTTAACGCAAAGCAGCTGATTGCAGACAACACCTCATAAAATGTGTTCCTCAAATCACCACACTGCAGATGGAGGAAGTCAAGTTTGACTCTCATTTCACCAAAGTCACTGCAAATGAAGAAACAGTGGAGTTCTAAATGTTTTGGGAGCTAAATAATGGCTCTGTACACATGAGTTCAAAACTAAAGCAGTTTACATCGTACCCTAACTGAGGAGGTCTAAAATGCATAGAGAGAGCTATCCATCAGCTAGTCTCAGCCTCAGACATCACGCCCACGCATAGGCGGAAATCGCGGGGGGGTCGGGGGGGTCCGGACCCCCCATATCTGAGGGTTGTCCCCCTCTAAAATATAATTGAAATATGTGTATTGTAAATAATATAAGGATATATAGTTAAACTAATTGTGTAAGTAGTAAAGCAATACAAATGCAAACGGAGCAACAACAACAAAAAAAGTTTTAAACATCTCGAGTTCTCCCTGCTTTGCCTCACATTGCTTTGGTCCACTGCCTGCTCCCATTTTCATCTCACCTCACCACTGTCATACACACAGTCTTGTACGTTAGATTAGATTAGCGCGGGTGCGCATTTAGATTTTCCCGTGTTCACTATGATTTAGTCGGTTTACTTCATTTAATATAGTCAATCTAATATAACATCACAATAAGAGTGCAGTTGTTCTCCAGATATTAGCATAACAAATGTGATTTAGATTTTTATAAAAATTGAATAAACAATAAGTTAATATTAAGTGCATTTTAGGCACCATATTGCCTGTTTTAGCTCTATTTCACCAACGAAAAAAGTTGAAAACTAATCTACAGCAGTAACAGCACTAATTTTGAGAAACACAATGAGGAGGTGTTTCCTTACTGAATGAATCGACTTTTTGAACAAATCAGTCATTGACGTAATAAATAATTTTTTTTCACATCTATACCGATCTCACTATACAGTTGTGTGAGGATGTATGTCTAAGAGTGTGTATGCCTTCATTTTGCTAGGCATGGCAAATGTTTTTATATATGCATGTTTTAATTATAACTGTGAAGCAACAACATTGCTATTAAATGTGCTATACAAATAAATAAAAGTTGAAGTTAAGTTCAAATTCCATTGTATTTTGGTGGCTTGATTTTGTAAACAACTTCAAAAACATTGCAAAAAAAAAAAAAAATGTTTTGCAGAATGTTTTGGTCAATTTAGTCAGCTTTTTTATTGAACCAGAAAGAAACTTTGAGAAGAAGGATAATGGAACGTTCGCCATGCAATAGTAAGGCTTTCCTCTCTGTACACAAGTACAATCTTGCCTGTTTTATTGGTGTCCCCTTCAAAACTTGCTCGTGAGAAATGTTATGTTTATTGTCCCCCCCAACATTTAGATGAGATTTTCGCCCCTGCGCCCACGGACCGTTGGCTAAACACTTCAGGAGTGTCGAAGTCGTCATCAGATTGGTTGAATTCTACAGGATTTCTGGGAGAGGTGTGTGTCGCGTTCTTTAACGTTCTGTCCTAAAACAAAGACGTCTTGAAACCAAACCCCCTCACGAAATAAGAAAGCAGTAGTGTTTACAACTTTGACGACGAGCGCTTATCAGGTTTAACTAAACGCTGGATTTTCAAAAGTATTTGAAATGTTTAAAGTTTGCGACACAGAATCTTTAAAATATGTCAGAGAGTTTGACACACCGGTCTGTTGTGGCGACATTTCCACGCCTCGAAACATGATGATAAACTTAACAAACTGTGATTGGTTGTTTGACATGTCGGTCAAACGGCTTCATGGGCGGGCTTTGGCCAATGAAAGCTGCCATGAATGGCTATGAAAGACTATCCGTCTGCATTCCCATTCAAATCAATGACAGCTGCTCAGCTGGCACATAAACCTTAGGATGTATGTGACCAGCAGAGAGGGGAAGCTTTTTAAGCTTTTTCTCGTAATGGTATAGTTTAGGCATGTACCAGCAGGAGATGACCCTAACCAACCAAGTCAATGTGGCAAATTTTAAGTTATTTATCTGTCCACTCTAAGCACAAAGCTGCTGTACGGTTTAACACAATCACAGCCAATCTAAAATTGTCATTATGTTTACAGTTTTTCTCAGTCACTTTGGTGCATTTCTCAAATCAGAAATGAAATTCTCAAAACTACTTGTACAACCTCCACATCATCTAGTAATTTATACACATCATAAAACCAGTTTCTCATTCTTTTGAACAAGCTGCGATTGCTTTTGTACATTCATGCAATTGATCATGCACATTTATCTGCAGTTTCCTACATTATCAGTTGCTAATGTCATGTCACTCAAAATGTATTATACAGTTTTCTGTGCAATAGTCTTACCCCTCAAAACATCTAGTCTCTAGTTCATCGTATAAGTCATTAAATGCAAAATGGTTAATCAAGTTGTCATAAACTGCAAAGCACATGTTTTATTTTTATTTTTACACATTATTATTAGACTTTTTGTAAATTTGGCATGAATTGTGCAGGTGAATCTTTACTAATGAAGAGAATGTAGATCAACCAATTATAAACCATTTCTTTGAAACAGCTCAAAGGTTCATCTCATGAATCTTCAGTTAGAAAGCATATACTGTATAGACAGAGGACAACACAAGAGTTACAAATTCTGAAAATTGACTTATTTTCATCTTTGTGCCAATATTTGTTTTTCCTTTTCTATATCACAATGACATTGTAAAGGTAATTTATTTATTTAGTCAGACAGACCACTAGTAAAAGTATAACTGGGAATTCTATCCAGTCTCTTTCAATCAATATCCCACATACAGTAATGTGTAAATGTGTACTTTTGAAATGGATACATACATAAGCATATGGCGTACTGTTCAATACAGTAACTGTCATCCAAAATGTTGCCATAGTTTACATCAGAACATCCCTCCAGAGTACACTGTTATATTGACAACATGACTAAGCAATTTTACTGTCTTATCCATAAACTATGACACAAGGACTTGTCATTCTGATGGCACTGGCATGTTCATTGACACAGATTTATTTTTGATAGATGAACTAAGGATTTTGAGCAAGAGACTGGCTTTTGCAGGTAATCCATTGTGTTTTGCTCTTTGTACGAGTTGTTTTGAGAAATGCACTTACTGTTTTGCAAATCTCAAGGATGATTCGAGAAATGTACCAAAGCAACTGAGAAAAACTGTAAAGGTGCCGCATGTAGTATTGACACTGAGTGTTTGAATTAGGTATTGCAGTCCAAATGTAAAATATTGGAGAGGGTTTTTTTCACCCGCCTCTTCCTCCTCAGACTTGACAGACACGCAGGTTGCCAGATCGACACACCAACAGGAACGTGCGCACTTGATGATGAATGAAATGAAATATGCTGTGTTTTTTGCCATCTCACAACCCTGGGTGCTGAAATACAATTGGGTAAACTGCAGTGGGTGGGTTTCACAAACCAAAACAGAGACCACAATCCGGCCCGGAACGCACCTTTTAAAAGGAGAATAACATCTCGGTTACGTATGTAACCACGGTTCCCTGAATAGGGAACGAGATGCTGCGGTGATGTCACCGTATGGGAACACCTCTCGGTGTGACGAATGTCTGAAGCCCTATACCATCCCGCCAATCCTATTGGCCAAATAGCGCTTGGCACCGCCCTACGCATGCATACGCATCGTATACCTGAGTGCTGCGCGCTATTACGCTCAGATTTCATGAACTGAAGAAATGCTATCAAGGTACGTAACGGCCGGGACCGCAGCATCTCGTTCCCTATTCAGGGAACCATGGTTACATATGTAACCGAGATGTTCCCTTTCACAGGTCACTTCGATGCTGTGGTGATGTCACCGTATGGGAACCCTATACCATAACGCTTGACGTACCTGATAGTTGGAATCCAAGGAAAGCATCTGCTCAAGCGGAGAGAACCCGGGAGCCAGGAGCCATCCTCACATCCAGACTGTAAAACTTGACAAAAGTGCTCGGTGAGGAACATCCTGCCGCAGCACAGACATCATATGTAAAAGAACCACTGAGAAAGCTTGTGATGAAGCCACTGCTCTCGCGGAATGAGCTCTAATTCCTAAGGGCGAAGCGAGTCCGCGCGCCTCATAGGATAAAGATATAGTCTCCACCAGCCAATGGGACATGCGCTGCTTTGTGACAGCATGGCCTCTATTTTGTGTCCTAACAGACAAAGCTGGTCAGACTCACGCCATGGAGCTGTTCGATCAAAATAAGTCTTCAGCGCTCTGACAGGGCAAAGACTCAGATCTCCTGACCCCGCCTCTGCAGGGGGTAAAGCCTCCAAGACCACTTGTTGAAAGTGAAAAGGGTTCGAAGCGACCTTAGGGACATAATTAGGCCTCGGTCGCAGCAATACTTTCACAGAGCCGAAAACGGCGAAACGGAAAAAGCCTGTAAATCCCCAACTCTCTTGAGGGAGGATAAAGCCACAAGAAGAACTGTCTTTAAAGTCAGGATTTTATCCGGTATAGTTTCAAAGGGCTCAAACGGATGCCCTGACAAACCTTGCAACACAATAGATAAATCCCATGAAGGAACTCGCACAGGGCGGAAAGGCCTCAGCCGTCGCGCACCCTGTATAAAATGAGAGACCAGCGGATGACGGCCCACTGAAGCACCATCTATATATACGTGGTTAGCTGAAATGGCTGCCACGTAAACTTTCAGAGTGGCTGGCGTTACTCCATCAGAGAAACGGTCTTGAAGGAACTCCAGTACTGAAGCCACTGGGCAGTAAACCGGATCCAATTACGAATTCCACACCAGGTCGTAAACAGTTTCCATTTGAAAGCATATAAGCGTCTCGTAGAAGCTGCCCTAGAATTCATTATAGTCTTGGTGGTTTCAACAGAAAGACCGGGACATATTAACTCACTCCGCTCAGAGGCCACGCCCACAGCTTCCATAGATCTGGCCTTGGGTGCCAAATCATTCCCTGTGCTTGCGATAGTAAGTCCTGTCTGAGGGGAATCTCCCATGGAGAGCCCGCTAACAGACTGACCACCAGCAGCAGCTGCTCCACTCTATCCAGCCGTATCCTGGATAACACCACTGGAATTAGACGAATCGGGGGAAAAGCATACAAGCTGGATAGCAAATCCACTCCGAAGTTCAAACATCCGGGGACATGAACCGCTCGGATCGACAGAAATCTATTCCGAGACCAAAGAAGAATATTTCTCGCCAGCCTGCACAGGGGGCGAGAGCATAATCCTCCTTGATGATTCAGATATGACACAACCGCTATGTTGTCTGACCTGAGTAGTACATGGCGGCCGATCAGCAGATTCGAGAAATACTGGAGAGCTAGAAAAACCGCCAGTAATTCCAACCTGTTTATATGCCAACTGCGTTGTGTCGCCGTCCATACTCCGTGAGCTGGGCGCCCTTGACAAACAGCTCCCCAACCGGTCAAAGACGCGTCCGTCGTGACAGTCTCTCTGGAAGCACAAATCCCCAGCCGAACTCCAGCTAGAAGGAACTCGGTTGACATCCATTGTCTTATTGACATAACACACCTCCGTGTCACCGAAATCGTCCAATGCGGAAGACAACGGGGTGAAATATTCCGGCTTGTCGTGCACCACTGAAAAGGGCGCATATGAAGTAAGCCCAGATAGATTACAGGGGATGCCGCTGCCATTAGACCTAAAAGTCTGAGGCACAAACTCACCGTCACTGTGCGACCCACTTTAAAGTGACGCACGCATGACGCGAGAGACTGAGCGCGCGGGAGAGATAGTCTTGCTGTCATCGCGTGAGAGTCCACGTCTATTCCCAGAATGTTATCCGCTGAGAGGCAATTAAAACACTCTTCTAGAAATTCGTGCATAAGCCCAGGCTGTTTAGATGATTCAGCACAAGATCCCGATGGGAGTGTGCTTGAGTCTGCGATTGTGCTAACACCAGCCAGCCAGTGCTCGTCCAGGCAATTCAATACACGAACGCCCTGGAGCCGCAACGGGGCCAGAACTGCGTCCATGCATTTCGAAAATACTCGATGAGCCAAGGCTAAGCTGAAAGAAGAACACAGTATTGATACGCTTTGCCCTCTAAAGCGAATCTGAGGAACTTCCTGTGTCTCTTGATGATCTGAATATGAAAATATGCATCCTTCAGATCGATCGTGACAAACCAACTGTTTGGTTGAATCTGAGACAGAATAGACTTTACCGTTAACATCTTGATTTTGCTCATCTTGAGTGCAAGATTCAAACGGCGTAAATCGTCACTTTTATTTATTTTACCAAAATAGCGGCTGTAAAACCTAACTCCTTCTGAGAGGGGTCTACTTTTATAGCCCCTATTCCCTGCAGAGATGCTCCTGCCGCAGCACCACGATTTGGTTAACAACCATGGGAGATTTCCACGGCAAAAAGGCAGGCCTTTCTGAACTGAATGGTGTATCCATGATGAATTGTGCGTAACACCCATAGTGAAAATGCCGGGCAAGCGCTACCCTGCGGCCCATAAAATGTAGTGGTTTCCAAGCCTCCGCCTGCAGCGTTCCCACATGCATTAACGTCCGAGCACAGAAAGCTCACAGCGTACATAAGCAAGGAAAGCGCATGTGTAAAAGTCACTACGTTTCATTGTGTCTAATCCTGAAGCATATCCACGGCAGAATTAAATCCAACAAAATGAACATCGGGCCATGCCGCTAGCGTGATTACGGCAGCTGTGTGAGTCGTCATAAACAGGCCGTCTTAGTCAGCCTCTTGTGCCGTCCCTCAAACTCTGAAGGCTGGACAGTCAATGTTAGAGCGTGGGGATTGAGGACGAGAGGCTTTTGCCGTCCAACTCAGGTTTTTGTAAGGTGGCGCTCGACCGTTAACATCCCTGTCATAGAACGGTTCACTGCTCGGGCAGTATGTTTGGTAGCACTTAGCCCCAAATCTGTTGCCCCCGCAGCTTTTTCACAGCCTCCGGTAATATCTTTCTCGTAAAGAACTGCCATAAAGTGAAGTAAATTTGCCGAGATTAGACGCGACTCGGCCGCGGCCGAGTTCGGCGCAATCCGTTCGGCTAGAGAGTTCGTCCACAGCGGCATCGCTGTATAACAGCAGTCCGCCATGTCAGCAACCCACGGCGTTCGTGACGTACACCGATTAAGGCTGCTTCCAGGACCTCGAAACCTCTTGGTGGAGGAAGGGTAGCGGCTCACGGAGGGATAGTTTATCCACCACGCAGGTAACCACATTCAACAGCTCACTGAGGAAGGGGAGGTGCGTTTCTCCTGTCCGCTCGGAGGGAGAGAACCGCATGTGCCGGCCAGAGCCTACTCTGAGTCCGAAGCCGCGGTGGACAAACATAGTTTGTAAAAGCAAATCTGCGTATTAACACACTCGAGTGGGGGAGAGCGAGCAAAGTGGAAAAAACTCCAGTGCATCATTGTATTCATAGTCCAAGCTGCACACATCGCCCCAAACCACCACCTCATGCGGCGCCTCGGCGACCGCAGAAGCTTAACGGTGGGGGTTAGACGCGAGGCGACCTATAGAAAATACACTCCAGAGCGCAGAACTGTAGCCGCAGGCTATCACGGAGAGAACATGTAGAGAGGCTGCTAAACGAACCTCTCATGAGTGCCTCCCCGTGATAAACCCATTATACGGCTCTTACCTTTTGTTGACTCATCGCGTCCGCGAAGAGGAGTTGAACACTGCTCGAAGAAAAAAAACGCTGAGAACGCGAGATGCTTTCCTTAGGGCACAGATGATTCACTTTCCTGAAGGAAATGAAATATGAGCGAAATAGCGCGCGGCACTCAGGTATATGATCCGTACTCATGCGTAGGGCGGTGCCAAGCGCTATTTGACCAATAGGATTGGCGGGATGGTATAGGGCTTCAGACATTCGTCACACCGACAGGTGTTCCCATACAGCATCGAAGTGACCTATGAAAGGGAACTGACTGCGGCATTGTTTTTCAGATAAACAAGTATGTTAACTCAGCTTGTTTCTTAAATATCTGCAATCATACTATAGTATTTTTAAGAGTCAAAAACTTACATACAGCATCTTTAATGTACATTTCTGTGGACCAATGAGATGTCTCATACAGAAAAGGCAGTGCTGGGTAGTAACTAATTATACTGTATAACTAGATTATATGATGTTTTAAAATGCTCATAATCAGATTACTTAAAAGCAAATTATTAATAATTTGTTTATATTCCCTATTTTCTTTTTTCTTATTTCCTTCACAAACTCCAGTTTGGGAAACCCTGGTGTAATGTTTAGTGCAGTTCATGTAGTTGAAAAATGGAATATATTTTCTTTGTAAAAAAAAATTAACCCTATCAAAATCCATATAATAAATGAATTAGGTCAAAGGTTATCAAAAACAGTCAGACTAGATTACATAAAATGTGTAATCCAATTACGTTACTAACAACAATTTCCATCACACAATTTTTAATAAGTAACAGATTACAGTTTACACAGAAGATTTTAAGTTTGTTGTCTGCTTTTATCGCATGCTGCTTTATTGCGTCATGTCCAGATTAGGTAAGTAACACAAATGCCCTTTTGTGACTGTGCAACTTAACAATCGAGTCAGTTATACAGGTCTAAAGCTAAATTCTCTGTGGCACTATAGGGTACCATCACAGTATTTCTTTTAATTGATAAAACACTTGCCTGGTAAAATATGAATGCAGAGCACGATGGTCATTATGAATCATCGCAGCCATAACCAGAATGGGTGGAAAATGTGAGGCATCAGCACCCTGCTCTGTAATGCCACGGGTCTACAAAGGTACTTTACATTAGATGCCTGCATGAGTTGCTTCTGCTGCGACTGACCCCAATTAATATTTGCTTACATTTCAGTGGTGTCCGCATCAGATTTAGAGGCATAAAATGAAGACAGGGCCTTAATGGGATGCTGACAGGAGGCCAGTTGGAAAAGTAGTATATTTCCCTGAGGAATGCCTGGGGATACCACATAAATAAGCCCCTATTATTTCCAAGAGAGTTAGTGAGGCGTGCCTTTCTGTAAGTGTGTGTGAACGAAGAAAAGTGAAATAGAGAGAAAAAAAGAAGGGAAAGTAATAAAGGTGTGATTATTTCTGGATACGTGAGCAAAGAGGTATTAAAACACCACAATGTTCTTCAGTTATATGGTAATAAATCACATGTACACCTAAAAAGGCAGATTTTTTTAATATAATATATTGCTATTTAATGGGATACTTAACTCAAAAAAAAAATTATTTCATTATTTATTCACCCTCATGTTATTTTAAACATGTATGACTTTTAATTATTTAGCAAAATAAGAAAAAAAAGAAAGTCCATACAATGAAAGCTAATGATCTCCAAAACAAATTTAAAGTGAACTTCAATTCTTAAAAGTATACAGTATATCAAGAAAAAAACTGTACCGATACCTAATATTAATGAAATAAAAGGCTACTTAAATGTACTTGAAGAGAGTAAGTATACTTACAAATATGTTTAAGTGCACAAAATGCAATTTAATAATTAATAATCAAATTAAGTATTACTTTGAAAGTAGATTTTAAATCCTAATATATTTGTTGTCCATTTGCTGTACACTTTCGTGTGCTGACTAACATACAAAAAAAGGGAAAGTACTCGATTATATTTTTGTAGAGCGTTATTCAATATTACATTTGAAGTTAATATATTTTAAATATACTTAATTGCAACTTCCGCATTACAAATTATAATATTCAAGTTCTAATATTTAAATATATGACGTAGAAATTTCAATAGAAATGCATTAAAGTATATTTTAGTTATATTTCAACATTAATACTTGTCAGTATATTCGGCAGTGCAATTACCATATTTCAAAGACAAAAAAGTAATTATGAAATAACATACATATACTTAAATTCTACATGTAGCTGTCAAAAAGGTCAACTTTTTGTTTAATTGCAATTTTCATGCAGTTAAGCATTCAGTTCTCACTTAAGTGTATTCTTGTAAAGTATTATTTCCGTATCAAGTACTACTGTTAAAAGTGTACTTCCTTTTCATGAGGGTGATTGAAAATGTGCCTTTAATAACTTAACCTTTCAACTTTCATGCACACAAATACATAAAACATTTTCAGTATCCTGACCATGTTTTGCAGATGTGTTCCACACAAATAATGATACAATTCATCCACGAATTGTCATTTTCTTTTACAGTGTTAGCTCATATAAACAGCATCATTACCAAATTGAGCAGTTAAACCAAAAGTGCACCTGCTCTCCTCTTTGCACTCTCTGATCTACTATCAGCTCGACTCATCAAACTTCTTTTCCAGTTGTTTTAATTATTAGCGTTTAGCATCATTACTAGAATTTAATGTGCTCCATATGAATTGTTCTGTGGCACTTATTTATGAAACCTATATTTTTCCAACAAATTGTAAAAAAGGATATGCAGTTGTCCGGAGCAGAGCAGGGGAAGGAGTGCAGATCTATTAACCAAATCATTTATTAGCCTATAAAATCAAATGGTAATATTTAGCAAAACAGGCTTCGACGACAGCTTTTCATCACTGCTGAAAGCTGAGAAGATGGTAAGATTGCCCCCTTGTCTGCAGAACCATGTGCTAATTTTCTAGGAATCTGTCTGAGAGAAAACACATACACACACACACACACACACACACACAAGATTACATACACAGCACGTCTGATCTCTGATTAGACAGCTGGGGAAACTTCCGATGAAATCTCTGCTGTCCACGAACACAGATTTCTGTCCCATGATGGACTGCTCCCCGTGGCATACACACCTCCCATTTAATGTAAAACCGCCTATGACTAATTATGGTAATTCATTACATCTCCAATTAGGTTGTGGGATTTATGGCAAATTGGCCCCATAAAGAGCAGGATTTATGGATCCTTTGAATGTCACCCAGAGGACAGAGGGTTGGCTTCATATCATTCTGCTCAGAGCCTCCAGCTCACTATATCATCAGCTCAAGAGACAGAGACACTCCACCCTGCTTTCTTCAACCACAAATGCTACCCATCATCACTGTGGTCAAAACCAGGACCTACCCAGGTAGCAAAAACACATTTTAAGAATGAATTAAGAATTAAGTTGACAAACTGAATTTTCTCCGAAGGTTTTTGGAAGTAGTTTTCCTTTTTTTTTTTTACGTGGACATTAGCGAAAACATTCAAAGAACGATTCATTTTGCAAATATTATGGGAAACGATACGAATGATCTCTGAGCTTTCTGAAACAAGCATTAACCTGAGATTTATCTTCAAACGTGTAATCGTGACCAGACTATTTGGACCAGTTTATATAATCCGTTCTTCAATATTCACAGTGCAATCTGCAGAGGATTTCCACATACGGATTGGGCATCTGCACCTCCAGCTTTGATTTTCATGACTATCATCTGTGGGTACAAGCACAGCGCTTATAACCTCTGACAGCCAGGCAGTCCTAAAATGTAAGGACCCTTTGTGCCCTTGGCCGGGCCTCGCTTTTTCCTCCGAGCAGAGTGGTGTTCCCTGGCTGGAGCTGACAGGAGCTGGTGATGTTGTTATGAGTCGACTCCAGCTTCTGTGTTTCAATCATGCACACAGCGGGACAGCCCATCTGCTGCCACAAACCTCCCAGCCACTACAAAACAGGACCTGAACATAACTAGTGTTCTTTCAATATCTAGAACATAACCTACATGTGAACAGTCTACTTTAACTTTGTAGCTATTCTGTTACACTTCAGAGAGCTGTTCAGTTTTACCTTCATGCTGACAGGATGTGTCTTAAAACGGTAGTTATATTTCTCATTTACTCCCTCGTGTCATTACAAACCTGTATGACTGACTTTCTTCTGCACGTGGAACACAAACGAAGATATTCTGAAAAAGAAAAGTGTCTTTTTTAGAATAAAGACGATGGGGTTGAATGGTTTATTGGTCCCAGTGTTATTTTATGTACCATTGAAGAATTAATTAATATTTTGATGTAGGTTCTATTTTTTTTATTTTCGGTTTTTATTTACATTTCATAAGCAATTTTATAGATTTTTTTTTTATTATTATTAAATTTTTTATTTTAAAACTTCTTTTCATGGTTCATATACTTTATTGGGATTTATTTGCAAAAAAGCAACAAAATAAAATATACACATTCTCAACCTTTAAACAAATAACAAAGACGTACACAAAAATGAGAGCAAATTATTTATTAAAAATAATGTAATGTTAGTTTTAGTTCTCCGGCTTAAACTTATTTTATTTCATTTAGTGGCCAAGGCAAAATTTCTATCTTTTAAGTTTTTCATTTTATATATTAGTATAGAGAGTCATACAAGTTGCATGACAGAATTGTCAATTCACAGAGGAGGAAATTCAACATCTGCACCAAAATCTTTTCATGCAGTTGAATGCTTTGTTCAACCTCTTCTATGACATCACACACCTCTCCGTTCAGCCTTCTGTGTAGACCTCTATGGAGGAGACGGATGGTGCCCCTCCTTTCTCCGCTCTGCTCAGGAACTGATGGGAAATGTATAACGAATATTAATGAATCCCCACCTCCCTCGACAGGTGTCTTACCTCCACTCCTCTCACCACTAACATCCTGTCCTCTCCTTCCCTGACCGAGAGAAGAGTGAGCTACTGACGTGTGATGTGTGGCTCAGTGGAAACATCCTCTCCACCTTGAGCTCCTTCATTAGTGCTGATTCTTTAACAGACTGGACGAGTTCAATCAGGAAAGTCGCGGTGTTCTAGATTCCACCATTCCAATAAATTATCAGGAAACAGCTAAAAAGTGAAGAAACGGCTACATTGCATATAAATGAATTTATTCTAAGCTTTGCTAAGAACTAATACAGCATTGTGTTTTTTTCTCACACAGCAGTTCTTAATGCAGCATTTAATTAAATACTAGATAAGAATAAGAAATATAATATGTCCTAAAAATATCTAATTTGTTATTTTATTTGCATTCTGGCATATTTATTACAAATAAACCCATTTATGCCACCCAATTATGTCAGCAGCTTACTGTAATGCGGAATAAAATCTAGTTATTTAAACTGTCAAGTACATTTGCAAAGTGATCAAAGTGTACAGACTAAAGCAATGTCATTTAAATGTTCAGTTAGTGAAACATTTTTTGCATGTATAATAATGACAATAGAAAACTGAGTTTCAGATGAAGACGAGATGTCATATAAAATATAATTCCTTAATTCTCTTTTGATTCTGGTATTAAATATGACACAAATAGTTCTTCATGAGATTCTGGTATTTTCAGATCTGGCTGAAGATGTTACAAAAAAACAAACAAACATAAGATTTCCATATTAAACACGGTGTCAACATTTGCTTGAAATTGTTCCATGCTGCTCAACTTTAACAGCAGGCCGAGTCTAATAGTTTATCATCTGGTATATAATACAGTATTATGTAATGATCAAATTAAAATGTCTTTAGTATTAATTGTGTGAAGCAAGTTAATATACTAATAGTAACAATCCGTGTGGATATGTTCTTCCTGGCAGAGAAGGTAACGCCTGACACGTGTTTTAATTAAGCTTCTCACTTCAGTGCCCAGATATCTGTGGATGTCAACACAGCGGTCCGTGAAGATACGAGCCGATATACCAAACAGTTCTCCTACAGCAGATAATCAATTCCTCATCTGAATACCTGCTATTTGATTTGTTTGTTATGTTCTGCATAAAAAGGTCAGAGATTTTGTTTCCCATCAGTTCGTGGCATACTGCTACATTGTGACTGTACATACAAACAGCACTTGTGACCCGTGTAGAAACCTGTCTTGTGTTGTCTGTTCCTATGGAGGAAGCAAACAGAGTCTCAAATGAAGACATTCTTCATCTGCTCATTATAAAAAGCGTTATACGCTGCTGCCACCTGGTGGCTACTATACAAACTGACTGCAGAACGTTTAGTGAACGCGCAGGCTTTATTTCATACTGTTTTAGCTACAGCTTAATGCCTTTGCAAGACAAAAAAGAGGGTTACATTCACTCAGTCATCCTATTAAATACTACAGCACGTGATAACTTAATAATCTGCAAAAATTAAGCATCACATCCTTCACTGCACATATTTTACAATTACTTGTGCCTTTGAACAGTTTGCTTTACATATCACACAGACGAATAGAAACACAGAGAGACAGCGGCTTGTGGAACATGAAGCTACAACAGCAGACCATCAGAGGTTCCTAGAAATGAACAAAAATGTGCAATTAAAAAAACGCCGCAGGATTTACTTGTACTAGCAACTTCTGAGTGAAAATTATGTCCATTTCACAAATATTAAAAAAGAAACTTAAGTAACAAATTGAATTAAAAAATACATTTTGATGTGGAGCGACTGAAATAGTAAGGTTTTTTTGTTGTTGTTGTACATTGTACTCCAATAATCATTTATAAGTTTTATGTACAACTTCAAAAATCATTTTTACAGTACAACAAAAACAAACAGATATGAACAGGTTAGGTTTTTCAACAGATAAAAACGAGGCATATAGACTTCCACTCCAGGATCGGTGTCTCACCTTACAGCATGTACAGTTCCAGGAGATACTCCTTAGGCACGATTCCGACAGCCCCTTTCATCTCCCCCACCCACCAGCCAAACAGGTCGTACTCCTGTGGAAAAAGAAAAGAAAGAAAAGACAACCGATAACCTACATTCATTAAACTCACTCACTGTTGAGACCAATCAGCGCAGTGACACAGTCAGCGAGGTCAAATCTCACAGGTCAACGCTCGGGGGAATGAAATCTGTCAATATATAGTCCATTTACCCGTTCATCCTCAGGTTTTTCCTCATTTTCTTCTCATACTGTCTCTATCCGTACATCCCTACCCCCCATTCTGTCTCCCTCCCATCCTCCTGTCTGTCTTTCCAAGGCCAATTCAAGGACACAAGGCCCACAGGACCTATAAAGATTACACAAGAGAATGTAAACGGGAGAAATATTTCATATGAAGCACAACAGACCTGAGCCCGGGGACAGAGTCCTTCTCTTTCCGTACAGAGACAGATCAGCTCTTCTCTTTTCCAGCTCATAGAAAAGATAACCATAAAGATAAGAAGAAGATAAGATGCGTCCATCGGTCTCGCTTTCTTTATTCCATAATTACTAACAGATCACACAGTGCCATTCACTTCAAAGCCACTAAACCCTGCGTTTTCTCCACATCCACGATACTCCTCTGATTCTCACAGATGCCTTCTAATCTTTCCATTTCCTGGCAGACTTTTGGACGAGCCGGACAAACTGGGGTCTGGGGACCCCCACTGAACTGAAAGTGGGTGCTGGAGGGTTCACCAGGAAAAGTACAAACTGTATTTTAGGGCTGCCAGAGTAAATGTGTGCACTGTGCATAAAACATTAATGTTTAATATTTCATCCTGCTTTCTAAACATGGTCGGAAAACAAGAGATTATCTTTATTCTACTGACAGCAGTGGATTTTCACAGTGATTTAACAATGATAAATGAGGAAATAAAATAAACAAATATGGAAATAAAATATATTAAATATATAAAAAAAATTGTTGCTATGTTAATTTCAGAAACACAACTTAATAAAAAGCAATTATTTTAAAGGACAACCAATTTAACTGATTAAATATAATAAATATTATGCAATTATACACACTACCATCAAAAAGTATGGGGTTGGTAATTTTTATTTTTATGTTTTTGAAGTCTCCAATGCAGGCTGCATTTATTTGATCATAAATACAGTCAAGTCATATTGTGAAATATTATTACAAATTAAAATGCACATAATCCTTATGAAATCATTCTAATAAGCATATTTGGTGTTCAGTTAAACTTTTTTTAATCAGTGTTGAAAAAAGTTGAATATATTTTAATATATGTGTAGAAATTGATTCTTTAATGAATACAAAATACTAAAGAACAGCATGCAATTCAAAACTGATTTTTTTTTGTAACATTATAAATATATTTACTGTCACTTTTGACCATTTCAATGAATCCTTTTTTAATAAAAAATATGAATCTATAAAATACAGTGGAATCTCAGAAACAATTTTTTTCTCATCTTTAAAGTCATACTTAATTTAAACTGGTTTATATGCTTGAAAATATAGCTGACTTTTATTTTAAGAAGGGTGTCCCATAAAAGGCATTCATCATATCTGGGAGTCCTTGGCATCAAAACTTTCAATTCAAAAATCTTCCACTACTTTGCAAAGGTCGAACACAATGTGGGGTCTCTATGATCGGTCTATGTGACAGACAGAAAATTGTAAACAATAAATATTATTAAAAATACCAACTCAATTAGTGTTTTAGCGTTGGTGTAGTTACTGTGCTTTGCCTTTGTAGGGCCGTATAAAGGACCTTAGAGGGGCCCTCACTCACCAGAGGGCCCAGACTGCCAATCAGCAACCTCAGCTCTGCATGTTTTTGAAAGTTCCCACATAAACACTCATTTGTTATACTTGAAAAGAATGGTCAGCTACAGTAAAACCCCCGAAACATCTCAATCCAGTGTACTCTGACTGACATTTATAGCCTTTTCTCTCTCTGACATTCAAGTCTTTGATGTCCTTAAAATCGACTAGACACTCACTGCTCATCTACCTTCATCTTTCACCTCACTGTCGGAGAAAAACAAATCTCTTTCTGCATGGTTCAGAAAGAGCAATGAGGTTTGAATCATACCCCATCTGAAGTTAAATATGAAGTTTGTGAGCCCCTACTTGACCCCGGCAGCCTAAGTGATTCCTGCTGTGTAATGTATAGTGCTCAGCTCCGGCCAGCAAACCTCTTACTGCCTGCGTGCATGTATCTGTCTATAAAGCGCAGGTCTGGTTATGCAGCTGCTGACAGCTGCCGCAGACACACACACACTGTAACTGTCCTCAGTGTGCACTGTCCTCCTCACAAGAGTAAAAAGAAAAACTTTGCTAAAAGACCATAGACTTCACTAAATCTTCCGCTATCTGTAAAGCTTAGATTTAGAATATCATTTAGAATATATTCCATTTATACATTCAAATAACTTCAGGAATGTAGATCAGGGGCAGGTTGCTAAGACTAGTTTTAAAAAGTTAGTCATCTTATTTGTTTTTTTCAAGGCTGGTCGTAACATTTTAAAGTTACAAAAAGTTTGACTGGCCCAATTTGAGTCAGAAAAGTAAGTAGTAGTTTAGGAATGTTTAGGAAACTAACCCAAGGTGTCTTAAGATGCTTGTTTTCATTTATTAACAAAAACTGGGAGCATTGATGTATTAAGTAAACCATGTGATTACAGAAATGTAAAAAAAAAGGGGAGGCTCTTGAGGAAAAACAATTTAGTCAATTCAATTTCACTTTACACTTTAATGTAGTTGTAATAATGTTTATAGCATTTTCATTTAGACTATAGTTATCATTTCAACATAAACAATATATGTAGCGCATATATATACACACACACACACACTTTTAAGTCATCCTGAGGTCCCTTGGTTGAGAACCACTATGCTATACAAATCAATTAAAATGATTAATAATTATTTGCAATTATTATTTTTTTCCTTATAATGCTTAATAATTATTTTTATATGTTAATTTTTTTATTTTTATAATTAATTATAATTAAAAAAGCAAACAAATTGTTATTATATTTAATGTTGTTATATTACATCACTTTTTATCATAAATATAAATGTATATAAACAATATTTAAATGTAATGATATTTAAATAATATACTTTTTTTTTACCTAATATAAATTAGTCTTTAAATAAATAGCATTCTTTATATTTTAAGAAAGGGGGTGGGGTCCTTTGCAGAAATAATATTCATCATATTTCAGGGTACATGGCATTAAAAACAGCCAAATTACGTAAGTAATATGAAAGTAGTATGTTAAAAGTATTAATTTATGAAATCGTACTAACTCCAGATATTTGAACAATAGTGTAATTTCAGAAACAAATGAATCTGTTGTCTTCAAATAGAGATGAAAAGGAAACGGTGTTAAAGTGCAGGATTCACACACCTCAGGCTGTGAAATATAGGGCAGTTGTCCAGGCTGTGTGAAGCAAGACAGGAAGTGCACATGTGAAAGGGTGAAGCAGAAGCTTCCTGTAGCCGTACTTTGATACAGACACACCTCACTGACAGGGCAGCCCCTGGTGCCGTGTGTGTGCGAAAGTGTGCACGTGCAGGAGGGTCAGAGTAGAAGGTGAGGGCGACTAATAAGTCTGCAACAGGAAACCATTGCAGACCTCACACTTCTTCTTACATGCCCACACACGACTACTAAGCGCCCATATAAGGAAACCAACATGTAAGGTCACATGGATTTCTAAAATGACCTGTAAAATATCTTTATGTATAATTTACTTGAGGTAAGCTGAATAATTAAAATCCTGCATGACTAATATTTGCATATCATGCTATATACAACAAAATGATGTGGGTCTGTGAGGCTTACAAGGCTTCTGGACCCCAGACGGACCATGTGACGCACTATTTTGACCAAGCATCATTTACAGCACACACTGCCTGCTCTGAAAAGAAGAGAATGTGGGGTGTGTGATTTAGGGCCCTGACACCTCCCCCTGGTCTGATGGTCAATACCCTTTCAGAGCCGCTGAGGGTCTGGACAGGGGGATAAATGGAGGTGGGTGGGGGGGTGTTAGACTTGCAGCTGCTGCATGGCCAAGGGGAAGGAGGCAGGCCACTAATAGCCCCACTGGCTTGTTCCCCTGACTGCTCTGAATGGCCTGTGAGCCACAGCTGGACACTAAACCCACACTGGCTTTATGGTCATCCACAAGCCTGGCTGAAGGAAGGGGGAAGGGGCTATGCCACAAAAGAGTGCCTGCAATATAAGCCGGCGCAGTACCCATAAAATGGCAAAAATATGACACAGCATCACTGGACTGTGTCGAGCAGTTCTTTCCCAGCATGTTTGGCAAAATCCTGGGTTTAGTGTGATTAATGTGATTTAATGGTGTGGGTTTTTTGTTTAAGAAAAAAAAGTGCCCTGTGATTTAATGGTGTGTTTTTTATGTTATTATTTGTACAGAGACAAAGCTTTTTACATACATATCTCAACAAAACCAGAAGCCTTAATGGTGTCTTTAATTTAAAAAGAAAAAATTCAAACAACACAACTGTGTCTTTCAAAAGGCTAATAAGGCTATTTTTGGCTATATATATATATATATATATATATATATATATATATATATATATATATATATATATATATATATATATATATATATATATATATATATTCACTGATTCTAGCCACTAGATGGCAGACTTGCTCTGAAAGACACAGTCACCCCTGGATCCCATTCAGACCATATTCTGTCATTTTCTGACAGCCTGCTGACTTTTAACAGAATGAGATAACTTCCCCATTGGCATGCTTTATATAATATCCATTACAAATTATGGATTTTTAGCCACTGGTGAAATTGGGATGTCATCTCTGTTTCTCCTGAAGATACATTATCTTGCTACTGCACATTTCTGTCTCCAGTAAAATGAATATAAATAAATTGGGTAGAATTATGGAAAGCTGGATTCAGTAGGTCTATGTGTCAGCTTCTTTCAAGTGTAATCGCTTCTGGAGACCTAAACTTTCACCATTACTTAATGGATCACATTAGATGACATCACACATTGACATTGCTAGGCTTTATTTAGGGGGCAATCAGACCACACTTCCATCCCAGCGCTCAAAAAATCTCAGATAATAATGTACAAAATGTAATTCACACATAATAGATACTTATTTTATAATGAACATGTTTATAATTTCTGGATTTAAATTAATTTAGATATTTTTTGAGGGGGTACAATCATCATAATGGAAAGTCAATGGTCACCAAAACAATTTGGTTACAAGCATTGTTCAAAATATCTTCTTCTGTGTTCTGTATAAGAAAGCCATACAGGGGTGCGTTTCCCAAAAGCATAGTTGCTAATCTGTTAGCAACTTAGTTGGTTGGCAATGGGAAATTGTATTGCAACCAACAAATTTGCTAACTTAGTTAGCAACTATGCTTTTGGGAAATGCACCCCAGGTTAGGAACTACAGGTGAGTAAAAGACAATATGAACATTTTTGGTTGAACAATCCATTCAAGTATTTTGGCTTAATTAACCTTTCTTAGAATATTTTAAGAACATTTTTTAATTAATTCACTGTTTATTAACGTTTTTAAAATGTTTGCCTTCAATCACCAAGCAGAAAACAAACCATCTCAGAGCGGACCCCTGCAGATCTTCATGACTTGTGTGTGTCAAGGTCAGTAATCACATTGTTCAACTTTTTTTTATGACAAAGCAAGATAAGTTCTGGTCGTAAAATGTCATGTGGTGCAACTCCTTGAAAACTCAATGATATATTTAATAATAATTCACGATATTTATACAATCATATTGTACTTGTTTTCTATATGTTTTTTATATATTGATTCATTTTGTCTCCTGCTAATCTGTCACTGTAAACATTTAATTTGTTAAGCTGCTTGGTTAAATAAAGGTCAAAGAAACAAACTAAATATTTATGCCACATTACACATTAAAACCTTACCTGAAAATGGTATTTAAGTTTTGAAACCATTTGAAACCAACATTAAAACAAAACAATTTAAGAATTTGCTGCTAGCTTTAAACTAGATCATGGACACTTATATAGTACAACTTTGACCCAAAAGGTTCTTTACAGTTATTCACTTATACTTAAGAACAGAGATAATATACCTCTCTTCTAAACGAGAAAGCACAAAACACAATTAAGGTTTCCAGTTCTTTCTCTGAATGGCAATCGGTGCTAAGTAGACAAACCGCAAGATACCCAGTTTGTTTCTGGGAACGGAGCAGCCTGACATGTTTTAAACACTCCTGAGAGGTATGGAGCTAATTCTGTCAGCCAGGTACAAACCCCACGGGCAGTTCCCAGATCTGCACAGCCGGCCTATGCATCGGAGCTGACAGGTACGGGAAGTTTTTAACCAAACGCACTCCTCCACCACAAATTGGTACAAATAGAGAGGGGGATTCAGCGTTTCCTGAGAACACAGACTACCATTACAGCCATAAATAGTGACTGGCTGAGATGTGTATGAGCTGAAGGCCTGTGTACGGTTGCCCTTACTGGCATTGAGCCGTCTTCCAATACTGAAATGCCCACACACAAATGAGCTCGGAGACACTCAACACAGTGGGCAGACGTGGAGAGAGGTGACAGAATGCCACTGGATGCCAAACTGCTCTGCTCAGGGCCAAGAGCATTAAAAGGGTTTCTGTAGTGACAACACTAATCCCATCACTGTGCACAGAGAGATAGAGAGGGTGTACTTTACTTGCACTCTCAAGAACGCAATTCGTGCAAACAGGCCCAAAACTAACCTTTCTGCATCTGACTCAGATGTGTTATCCAGACGTCCCCATGTATTTATTTAACAGAATGTTTTTGCAAATTCATGTGTTCCTTTTGCCGTCTGAGAGGGCAGGGTTATAAACATTTACCTCACGCTGTAGTATTTCTGTCCTCGATCACGTGGGTTGTGACAACTGCGGCAAGTCTGGAAGTTTCTAGGCCGTGGCTCCTGTCTTACCTTGCTGAGGATGTAGATGGTGTCTCCTCGTTTAAAGGACAGCTCATCCGGATGATCTCCAGCACAATCCCACAAGCCCTGGAAGTAGTTTGCATAGTCTGTGCTTTTGTTCACTGCTGCAGGGGAAAGAATAGAACATCATTTAAATAGAAGGTCATTTAGAAAAATAATTTAATTATTAAAGAAAGAATGGGGCATCGTTTTGAACTCAATATGCATCACAAAATGTTCATTAAGGGCTGAAAAAATTGGGATAAAAATTCTATCATACACTACTGTTTAAAAGTTTTTGAATAAAGTCTCTTTTGCTCACCAAGGCTGCATTTATATGATCAAAAATACAGTAAAAATTGTAATATTGTGAAATATTTTTTAAATATTATTTAAAACCTAATTCATTCCTGTGATGCAAAGCTGAATTGAATATGTCTTCAGGGTCACATTCTGTAATGATGTGCTGCTTAAGAAACATTTCTTCTTATTAATTTTGAACAGTTGTACTTCTTAATAATTTAGTGGAAACTGTGATTATTTTTTTTCTTCTCCCCAGGATTCTTTGATGAATAGAAATTTCAAAAGAACACATTTACCTGAAATAAGAATCTTTTGTAACATTATTATGTCTTTACTGTCACTTTTGATCAATTTAACCCGTCCTTGCTGAAAAAAAGTATTAATTCTCTTAAAATATCTTCTTGACCACAATCTTTGAATGTGTGTGTTTTTCTGGCTCAGAAAGATCCACTAGTGGGCAGCAGAGAGTATAAACTGCTGTGGCAAACTGAAGAACCCTCTAAGGAAAGACTCCACACCATGTTACAAGTTAACTTGTAACATGAATTACAAGCCATATTTTTGTTCAAGTTTTTTTTTTTTTTTGTCTTGTGCAAAGTTTCAGTCCCTTTCAAAAGAACATTTACCTTCTATCTCAAAACATTAGCATTCTGGATGAAACATTTCATTTCGTAAATCTGTTATTTTGAGCTATATTATTTGCCCTTGGGTTTAGATTGAACCTGCCCTTGATCTTGGCTCTTTATTCATATTAACAGTATATTTACTAATCTATGTTGTCAACCAAAGGACAGCACCATGAGTGGGTGTTTAGTAAAACTGCTTTAGTATCAAGAAGAAAAAAAAACTCCCTAAGGTAAATATCTTCCAACAGACATCACGGCTGGCAGATTCCCAGCTATGCTGATTTGGCAGCTTATTCTAATTATTTCCTAAATATAACCTTACCCACTGCTGCTTTAAGGTTTTATTCAGGGCTGCATCTTAAAACAACCCAGCATAAGTATTACACCCGCTGCACTGGACTGGAATCAGTGATTACATTAATGCAATCACTTCCAGGATTTGAAAACATTAAACCAAAAAACCAAAGATCAAAAGATGACAACAAACACTATGGAAAATTCTTTAGATTATCTTGATATCTAGAATATGTTAATGTTAATATGTTAAGCCTGTAGTTTTCTCTCTAGTGCTCTAGCTGGCCGCCTCCTCTGAGCATCTGTCATGAGATCCTGCCTCAGCCACGGCTTGTGTCAGCAGGACATCCTGTGATGTGAGCCTGGAGCAGAGGGCCATGGAGGGCCACAGTGCACCAATGGAGTCCGCTTCCTGCCAGAACCTACCAACACTCGGCAGGATACATGCCTCCCCACACAGGCACAGAAAAACCACTAAACCGCTTTAAAATAATAACTGAGATGACAACGAGAGTATTGTTTAGTGTTTATCTTACCAGTGAACACAAAAAAATAAACTATTATCACTATTATAAGAAACAAACACTTAACAGTGCAAAAATACAGTAAAAAAATTCAAGGTCTTTTCCCGAAGGCCCAACGCTATCTCACGACCAATTCGTATGTATTTTACGAGGTGGCTTATTCGTACAAATTTGTACGACCTCACTCGTACGATTTTATACGATTTGTCTAAACCCCAGTGACGGTTAGGTTTAGGGGCAGGGTTAGGTGTTCGTACAAATTCATACGAATTGTGCAACTCGTAAAATACGCACGATTTGGCAAAAATTTTATGAATTTGTACGAGTGTGGTCGTACGAATTCGTACGAATAAGCCACCTCGTGAAAAATGTACGAATTGCCGTGAGATCGGGTTGGAAGGCCTGCGGTTACGAAACATCCAAAAATATTTTTAATGATATTCGGGTCGCGGTCAGTCGGGTCGTTTGAAATAAAGATAATGTACTCTCTGATAATGTAATCCATATGAAATGTGCATTTCTCTCTGGCGTTCATGGCGAGTCCGCACCGACAACTTTGCATCGACACAGAAAACACCAGTTTATTACTAAACAATTAAATGTCTCCCTGCTAATTTAGACACATTCATAATCATTAATTTAACCAGTTCTTTGTGGCAAGCATTATGCGTGCGGTCATAACGCTTATTATCCTGTAAGCTATAGCCTATTTAAGTAATTCAATTAATATAAAGGGCCGATTTGTCCACGAATGGGTTAAATGAACAACCACTAGTCGACTAGAAAAAAAAAATATATTGTTCGGAGGCAGCCCTTATTGCACATATTTTCGAACCAGCAGGCCATTCTGGGTTGAGCAAGCGACCCCACGGAATGAGTGAGCGGAGCGGGATATTCAGAACTGCGCTCTCCACTCACGATCGGAAACAAACCCGAACCTCACTCTGCTGAACTTGCAGAAACATCAAAATAGACATAGCCAGACTAGACTATTTTAGTACATATTATGAGCTTATTGATGATTTTTGTATAATTCTTGACAAAATAAGAATAAAATAAGTTTTTTTCTTTTTTACCTAGTTCCTACGTCTATGGCCCAGTGATGCTTCGATGAGCATTTACTACTTTTAAAAAATGCGGGTCAGGAAGCAGGTCAGGTACAATATTTTCTTTTTCTTTTTTTGCGGTCCGAGTTGCGGGCGGGTTATTTGAAAACGTCGGTCGTGTGCGGGTTGTTTATACACTGACCCGTGCATCACTGGTCCAGACTAACTTTTTTCTTTTTTTTTCTCTGGGACCTCTTTCAAGACCTCCTCCTTCTGCTTTGCCCTTTTTAGACTATAAAAGGTTGGAGACACAAATGATAGCCACCCTGGCAGATCTGGGAGTCTGTGTGGTGTTATAGGACAGCAGGGCAGGTTGGGGATGGACAGGCCAGGTGACCTAGTGGTAATTACCTGTCACAGGGGTGGATGGTTTGTTGGCCAGGGTCACAGGTTTGCTGGCCAGGGTCACTGGTGGTTTAGCAGGCTGGGGTGTATCTTCCTCTGAGAGGGAGAGAACAGATGAACCAGTCAGACACAGAGTGATATACCAAATTAAAAATTTCTATAGCCATCTTCCACCACATACATGGAGGAATCACTCTCAGGGGATTTTACATGACTATTTAAACTGATTACCAACAGTGAAACTAAATAAATAACAATAAAATAAATACTTCAGCATCCCAACAACCGTACATAGAACAAACAGTTTGGAGAATGGATGGATAATAATATAATATAATATAATATAATATAATATAATATAATATAATATAATATAATATAATATAATATAATATAATATAATATAATATAATATAATATAATATAATATAATATAATATAATATAATATAATATAATATAATATAATATAATATAATACAATACAATACAATATAATATAATTGTCAATAAGTTGAGGTACAAACCAGGGAGTTCTTCATAAATGTCATCATCGATAGGTGCAGGCATGGACGATTGGGACACAGTTAAGCAGTCATCATACTCTTCTTCATCTTCAGGAATGACTCCACCCATGTCTGATAGTGAAAGCATAAACAAAACATGATGCATAGTCAAGTTTAGACAGTGACAGTGTTTTTCTGATGTACAGTCCTACCTTTAATCAGAAAATCAATGTGCTCCACCCACTCTTTCGCATCTTTCTCAGTCGCAGCACAGAACTGTAGCAAAACGGTATTGTAAGAGATAATGATCGGAGGATATGAATGAACACTGCGTGTTTTTCAATGGTGTGAGAGGTGACCAACCTGATAAACACGCTTGTCTGGAGCTGAGACCTCAAAGCAACAATCTCGCTTTGCATCTTTCCGCAGGGTGTTGTTCAATTTGACAGTGTATCCGACTATATTAAACTCTCCCTTCTGCTGTTTATCTAGTGAAGATTAATGTAGATTATTGAATGATCCAGTTCCAGAAAAGAGAAACTGACATCAGGACTACGTTTATTGTTAAAAAAAAAAAAAAAATACAGTAGCTGTCCCACCTTTCTCACTGCCATAGTAGTAGAAGATGTTGTTGCTTAAAGCACACCATCTCTTCTGCCATTCATTGCCAAAGAAGCTGTGATCTATAAGAAGTTGAAGGGATGTTATTTTTTTTTTCATTTTATTTTTTTTTATCATGTTTCTGAATGCAGTAACCTACCCTTTCTTCGCTTCTCCAGGTAGCCACTCTTCAAAACGGACTGAAGCTCCTGAGCGGCCACAGGAGGAGCCTGTTGATATCCTGATTTGAAAAAAAAACTAAGTTATTATATTTTAGTTCAGCTTATTTATGATGAGCAGTGCTAGTTGTGCTGGACAATAATCCATGAAGAGGAGAACCTGCCTTCACAACAAATTAAATAAATTAGGCAACCTGTATGCTGCTCACAAGCCTTTAGATTTAAAAATCGAAAGTGAGTGTCAAGCAAGACTAAAGTTAGCAAGATTCAAACCTGGATATAGTTTCACGCACTGATCTGTCAGGTACAGCAGTATGTGAAACAGATGAATGGTCTGTTTTCAAAGCTAACCTCCCCTCACGTTTACACTGCCCTCCCTTCTCTTGTGCACACACTACCATTGCATTACTGGAAGAGTGTGAGCGAGCAGAACAGTGTTATGAGTGACACAGGCAATTGAGGAATGTTTGCAATTATGTATAAAGTGCTGTCAAGGGAGCATGACACACGCTGACTGTGAAAAGCAAACTGAACACCCTCAGTGTCTGGTAGAAACACTGGAAAAGAAAACATAAATCATGCTGTCTTTTAGAGCAAACACTGGCAAAACAATTGAAAAAAAGATGACTTTTTGGAAAGTATGAACTAATTGGCACAGAGCATCACTTTAATTTTTGCATCTTTCTTATTGAAAATAAAAAATAATAATAATAAAACAAAAGAAAAGAAAAATATTATGTACACAACTGTTTAAAGATTATTCATGCTCCATTTACTTGATCAAAAAGTACAAAAGTAAAATAATAATAATAACTAAGAAATGTTACCATTTACAATGGCCGTTTTTCTATTTTAAAATAAATAAAAAAAGTTTTTGTTTTTTTCTTTAAGAAAGCTCAATTTCAGCAGCCATGTCGTCTTCATAGACCTTAAGAAATCATTTTAATATGCTGATTTGATAATCAAGAAGCCGTTCTTAATATTAGTTGAAAATGTTTCTTAACCACATCAACTCTGGGGACCCACCGGTGGGTCCAATATTGCATATGCCTAATTCTCAAAAAATCAAAATAACAGCTGAAGTGGTTAATGAAGTGTATAATGTAACACAAACCCATAACTATGAGCCATGACTAAAAATGTGTACTATAAATTCACTCTGAATGATCTTTATCCATCAAGATCAAAAGCAAATGTGGTTGCTAAAGGCCTCAAAAAAATAGTGGCAACATGTTTCACCTTCGGCTACAAAATGAACTTCCTTTTTCATGTGCTGAATATACAAGTACAGTAAAAACTCAGAGTTGAAGCTCTGATCATCAACAAATACAGCCTGAGATGTGCCTGTCTGTTTTCACTTTCTTTTTTTATGAAAAGAAATCTCACATAAAATGACAAACTCCTTGCCTTTACCCAAATAGCGGCATTATGGTTGCACAAGCTCATAACTTCCTTGCTTTAGTACATTCGTCCAAAATAAATAGGCTCAAATTACTTTTTGGTCAATCTCAAAATGCCGTTTGGATTCACCAAAGCTCTGCAGTGTGCACTTAAGAGGCTTCAGTCCCATGTTTGAGCTGAACAGCTGTTCTCTCTGGCAAGCACAGGGCAAAAGGACCTATAAAACACATGACTGCACTACAGCAGTAAACCTCTTTCTACCATATACATACACACAAACCACTCTCAGCCTGCATCCTACCCTTCTGAGTCTCTGAGTTTCTGACTGCAATAATCAGAAATGAGGCATGATTCGAAATGAGTCAGATAAACTGGATTTCTACCAACAGCATTCATTTAGCAGAAGCTAATAAAACAGAAGCCTGAATTGACATTGGCTGTTGGCAGCATTGTCTGGGCTGCAGACCATAAACCATTTGCTCAGAGACAAAAGAGAGCTAAACCCTTGACGTCTGTGCCTTCAAACCTTTCCTGAGCCTGTTGCTGGGTTACATCAGTCTTTCACGCACCTCATTCGGCTTTTGTGTTCTTCTACCACTACTAAAAAAATCCTAGACAGGACATGACAAAGGACTGCCACAATGATACTGTGTTATAACAGCTGAGCTGCAGAAAAGATGATAAGTGATTCATTCATAATCGGAGAGAGAGATTTTGTTTTCTTCATTTATTTGAATTCTGTTCATGCAATCGGTGTACAGAATACACTGCTGTGTTTATTTCATAATATTCACAATTACAAACTTAGCAAACTTTTGACTTCCGGGAGAGAATTCAAGGGTACAGAACAATGTCAGATGATATCCCTGTCTCACAAGTTCTTCTAAAACAGTTGCAGATGCTCCATGCTTCACTTCTCGTGTACCACTTTTAAATAAATCACACGATTTCCACTCACCATCATAAGCGCTTTCCTCATCCCGGTCAGTCTGCTCTGACTGCAGTGATCCTCCGTCGTTGGTATCCGCTTCATCAGGCTCTGGAAACTCTTCATCTCCTACACAACAGAGTCTTCATCAGCATTCTCAAAAAGTGGAAGTTAGGAGGCACATTTTCAATCCTCCACCAGAAAGACACATTAAGATTCTCTAATTCAGATGTGGATGTTTCTTGCCCACTGCTCCAGGTGTGTGTTCATGGTGTGTGTGTGTGTGTGTGTGTGTACTTGGATGGGTTAAATGCAGAGCACAAATTCCAAGTATGGGACATAACGCGTCACTTTCACTATTGCCTGTTAGAATCACATTCTCTGACAATATAATGAATATTAAAAAGCAAAATTTATGCATATGTTTGTGCCATAATGTTCAATTTGAGCAAAGAACTTCCTGTTCACACTGTGATGTGGTATTAGTGCTGCTGTAAAGCGCTATACCAAAGTCTGCCCTCTACCCACATCTCAACCTTTAAGTTATAGGAAGCACAAAACTGATCTGAGAACAGTTATGTGGTGACTTAAGTGTTATTTTTACAGCACTCTGTTTACGTGTTCCCATTAGAAGAGAAAAGGTGTGTGTATGTCCCATTAGACACACACACACGCACATTTACTTATCTTTCTAAATGGGGACATTACATGGACTTTTATTGTTTTTACATACACATAGTTATACACTTTTTAACCTAAACCCAACCCTAATCCTCATAAAAAAAACTTTCTGCATTTGTACAATTCCAAAAAAACTTTTTTTTTCTTTATTTTTATACCAGTTTTACAAATGAGGAAGTCCACACATTTAGGTTTTTGGTGGTTTTGTCATGTTTTGCTCACTTTTGGGTAAAAATTTGTCTCCAAAATATGGTTAAGTAGGTACACACACACACACACACAAGCCCTGCAAAGATGTTTACACATCATGAAGAGTTAAAAGTTCTAATGTTGAGAAAGAAAGCCAAGCAGGACCGAGTGAAGCACACAGACTACAGCATAGTGGGGAAGTACTAGTTTACTTCACCATGCTTGAACTTTAGCCCCTCCTCCAGACACACGTATGTAACAAAAAAAAAAAAAAAAAAAAAACAAGCACATGAAAACTTACGCTTGTCCTTGAACTCTTGAGAGTAGCTGGAACACAAATCATTTGGATTTGTTTAATATGACAATATATTATCTGCACAGAGTCATAAACATTATCAGGTAAAAGTTGTGAACACATTCTGCTGTACCTCGTTTTTACATCTTTAATGCGTTTGATGAAGGCATCCTTTCTTTCTTTTGCTTTTTTGCTCAAATTCTCCCCTTTAAGGACATCCGTTAAAAAGGTTTCCAGATCTGAAAACAGACAGTTTTATAAGGGTAGCCTTTCTTGAATTCCTGAACTTAATTTGTAGTCTAGGTTTATGCAAACAGTCAGATGCAGTTAATTTTGAGGAGCATAACTTTCGGCTGTTCCAAACTGATGACAATTTGATCAGTTTAATAGCAGGTACAGGCTAGATCTCTGATGGAAATATACATTTTAACGCATGTTGCTGACTTTATAATTAAAATAAAACACAAAAAAAATTTCGCGCACAGCCTCCTCGTCTTAAAAAAGTAAACAAAGACCCCTTTATGCTCTAACTACAGGGAAATACTCTCTGCGTCTGTCGGTAGACTAAACTTCCTCTTTTCAGCCAAGTATGAACAGAAATAAATGTAGTGTTAACAACTTGAGACAAAAAAAATGTATTATATTGTGATTGCGCTCGAGCCCTAAAAGATCGCTTTCTCGTCTGTTATCCAAAGATTGCGATAGTATCGTACCTGAAATGAGTGTCGTTAAATCTTCCGGGATGGACCTCATTGTGATAAACCGCTTGACCCAGTAAGATAGCCTTCGAAACACGGAAGTTACAAGTGGACTGTGAAATACGGAAGAGGCAAATAGCCTTCCCTGCAGAAACCACTATTCAAATTAGACAGTAGCCTATTATTCATCGCGCCTGCTCCAGCAGAAACCTTTGAATCGCCGCTCACCCTAAACAGTGCACCGGGGAACCACACGTTTCCTCATCCACACTCACGTGCACGATTTGACAGGAATGATACATGAGTTTGCATAAGTTATTTTATTGCATTATTCGTCGAATTCACATTCAGCGAATTCTGTGACGATGATATTGTTTACCTTTGGTGTTTTTATTAGCACGAGAGCGGAAAAGCTGATGGAAAAGATACAGCATGCCCATATATGATCAAATCTAATCTGAATCTATAACAAGAAGCTTCACTACTTAATTTCTTTATCCATAGCAGCGGTCCTCATTTCCAGAATCTGGTAAGAAACTGCTGAATGGTTTGGTATTTTTTTTTTTTTTTTTTAATTTAGTAGCCTATTATTTGTCCTCTGTAACTTTATATATATATATATATATATTCACTGTTGGTGCATTAGAGGATTTTAGTGAGAGGATCTAAGGATCTTTCGGCCCTTTTGCTGTTTGGAGTGAGGCCTACTTATCCTGAGGAGGGAGACAGGTGAAGAATGGGGGTGATGCACCGCTTTCATAGAAAAACACATAGCTATCCATCTCCATCTGGCCTTGTGCTCTCTGTCTGTGCTCCTCTACTGTTTCACAGAGATTACTGCAGAGAACAGATCCCTGCCAGGAGACCTGCACTGTGTCACCTTCTCAAAGTACCTCTCCAAGAGAATGATAAGGAGTGGAATGTGGGTCCAAAATATATTTTTTAAAAGGAATATGGCAAGTTATTTTGCACATTATAATTAGACCCAAATTTTGCTAATAAGACGTGGTGTGATATATTTATGCACATAATGAAAGAATTAAAGGCTAATTTTACTTTATGAAGGTATTGGCTTATATACAACACTCACATCCTGCTTGTTCGCTCGGCTTGAGCACTGCTTGAACCTCATTTGACCTTGCCACAGATCCATCTGGTGTGGAGGGGGAAAGAGAGGTGAAGTGCCCTTTGACCTTTCGAAGGAGCAGGGAGCAGCTCCATATCTCATGCTCCTCAGCCGAGCCTGTTTGATCTGGACTCACCTCAGTTCACAACTCTCAGCTTCTGGCCCCATCCCACAAAGGGAGGAATGTGTGTGAGTGTTTTAATGCAGTTTTACAGAGTATCATCATAACCAGTGATCATCATCTTTAGTAAATTAGACACATTGTACTTCTTTTCATCCTAGAGTTTTAGCATTATACTTTGTTGTTTTCTCTAGTGTACAACAGAGTTATAGCCTACTTGTGCATATGGAAACCACAGACTGCCACAATCTGATTCATTCTTTTTTTTTTCATTCTTTTCTAGTAAGCCTTGTGACTTGACTAGCCTGTAACATTTTCCGTTGCTTTGGGTTTGTTTCAGAGAGCTGGTGGAGAGGAATTGCTTTGTTTGGGCCAAAACAATGCTGAAATGTAAGGTTTATGGCAGCCGCATGAAGATATACTAGAATTGAAAACATATCTGAGATGGGTGAGGTCACCAGAAAATACTAAAACATGTGACAGGTAAGTCATATCTGAATCAGACCACCTGAACAGACCCCGAACATGAAGGAGGAACATCTGAGGGCATGCTCTTGCAACTGTAATTCACACTGCCTACGGGTGCAGGGGTATCTGTTAAGTTCAACATTGTAATGGATGGGATGGTGTTTTTGCCCCTTGGCCTCTGAAGGATTAGGCTGCTCAGGTGTTGTTTTTAAAAGACTTAGAATTAGCTTACATTTAAACTTTTGACACCACTTTCACCACCTGTTTCTGGAGAGAAGACAAAAAAGTCTGAGATTGAACCTTGAGTTCCCGTTTAACAAAAGAATGAATGCGTCAATCATAAGTTACACCTGAAATGTACATTTGTAACTTCATACCTGTGTGTCTCTTTGGCAGGACTTTGGTTTTGTGATTTATTAATGACCGTATATTTATTCATGAGGCTTTTGCAGGGTTTCTGAGTGAACCTGTGCTAGTCATTTGATTCAACATTACATACAGAGGCGTCGGTTGCAGCCCCAGGAGGAAAAACACTTTATGTTAGATGAAAAAAAGGTGTTTGAGAAGCAGACCACGTAAGTGCAACTAGAAGAAGAAGAATTGCATACCTCAGGAATTCCATAAACATGATCTATGAGATAATATCATGCTCCATAGAGCTAATTTGTTCATTTGTATTCTATGGTGTTGCTGTGGTTGGCCTTTTACTCAATCCATTCCACTTGATTCAGATCCTTAAAAGGTTTAAACCTGAAAATTCTGTCATCGTTTACACACTCTTGTGTTATTCCAAACCATAATTACTTTTTTCTTCAGCAGAACACACATACACAAAGGTTTTTCTCCATACAATGAAAACCAGTGGAGGCCAAAAATACACTGGACATTTTTCTAAATATCTTCTTTTGTGTTTCAAAAAAAGAAAGTCAGTCATGAGGGTGGATAAATGATGACAGATTGTCATTTTTGAGTGAACAATCCCTTTAGTTGGTATAAGCATTACATAACTGAACACTTGCCGTTTTCATGCATCATGCTATTTATATTTTTAGTGTTTCTTCTCTAATTTTGTTCTACCTATCTGCATGAAGCCCACCTGCGTGACAAAAGGGCCCACCAAGATTAAATGCAAGGTTTCCATGGAAACAAGCTGAAGTCTGACTGCACTGACTTTAAATGCCTGCATAGACATCCCAGCCTAAATCACTGGACAAGCACTGCAATGCCTTCCTTCTTTAAGCATTATGCAGCTGTCGGGACAGGAATTTTGCTTCACACAGATTCTTTGTAGATGCTAGGATGACCAAGAATATGTCAGGCTCCCTAACCAAAGCCATAAACTTCGGTTGCAAAACACTTGAGAAAATAACATTGCCCCAAATTACATGTACATTTTATGCATACCAAATGGTTTCACATCAGTTTGCATTAAGGCACAGTTGATGGTTCCATTTGAGTAGGATCAAGACTGTCAAACTATATGGCAGTCTTTAATAAGTAAGCAGATAATTATACTTAAGTGTCTGTGCAATAACCATATTTTAACAAATGTATCTGCAATGCTACTAGGTCCTAGTTGTGGCACATATGAGTTATTGTGATGCATAATCACAATGGAAAGGCAAATTTGGTTTATCCAGGGGTGGGTGCTGCCACAAAAGTATGTGTAGTATGCAAAACGTTGCCTCTATGAAATAGTTACAGTTACACTTTTATATTGCTTTTATTCAGTGCTTTTCAAAATTGTAATAACAAAGAAGATTAATTATAAAAAGTAAAAATATTTTTTACATATATAATTATAAATTCTAACCCTTTCCCTGCCGGCTGCCTATCATGCAAAAATCTATTTTGGGGTAACTAGTTGGAGGTGGATCACTTCTCTGGGTCAAATCTCAACTCGGTCTTTATGCTGGTTAAAGAATGCCGATCACGTGTTGGGTTTCGTCAAAGGACGTCAGTCAATTCTATTTGTTCAGGCTCCATTTGGAGCAAGGCCTTTAGAGACTGAACAATTTTGAGCTTTGTTTTGTAAAATGCTATACATGGGCTTTTCCTGTACACTCTTTGTGTGTGTAATTGAAAATTCTAAATAATATATTGTGCAAACTTCATTTAATAAATTAAATGGAAAATAACAGCATTTATGAAACTACTTTGATAATAACCGAAAAGCCCTCAAACCACGATTAAGGTTATAATATAATGACATTAGTGGGTTACAGTATCAATTCTACATTTTGTGGTATAAAGTTAGCCTGTCCTAATAGAAGGACTCGGATCATTCTGTCTCTCTAACACAGGGGTTTTCAAACTGTGGGTCGCGACCCACTTGTGGGTCACAGAATGGAACAAGGTGGGTCGCACAAAGTCACTTGGCTGCAGCTAAATTTGCGTTTCAATGACACACACACACACAGTTCAGTCTAGGGCTGCACGAAAGTGACGAGTGGGAACGGTGCGAGGCCGGTGGAGTGATTGGAATTGAGCGACACCTGCTCGACTCACCAGTCTCGAGAACCACGGAGGAGATCGGAAGGATACAAAAGAGGAGCGTCCGTCTCCCCGGCAACTCACTCCAGCCCACCGCCTCGAGCATCCTCCTTCGCCCTACTCGATGGCACTGCGGATTCACCTCAGTGCCGAGGGATCTTCGGCAGCGCGTCCCTCCTTCCTCCCAGGCTTCGGCACCAGTCTAACACATTAAAAACTTCTCAATCACGGGAAGGAGGAGGCGGGAACCGGGAACCCACTCGTCACAATGATATAGCCCACCAACATTAATAAGGACTGCAATATCCTTAGTGTGATTTTCGAATTGCAATTAAGTCCGCGTGCTTTGCGTGTTTTGAAGCGCGGGCGCGCACGAGTTGTAATAACAGTGAAGGTCTCAGAGCAATGTCATTAAAAGGTTCAATCGGTCCGCATTATTAAAAGAGAAAAACTTGCTCACTTCAATACACTATATTCCGCATGAGATTGCATACACCAGAAAACAAATGTTACGAAAACGGTTTCAGGTAGGCCATGTTCATTCATTTCTATCGTCCGTTTGAGCTCTGTGCACTTTTTTCGTTCGGGAAACGGTTTGTAAAAAGCATTTCACATGTACAGGGTGAGCAGTGCACAAACGCAGGGTTAATTGTAACACTACAAGATTTAAACATTTCCACATAACAAAATGCACAAAAAATAATGCAATACTCCTTGACGTATCATCTCTTTTTAGAGAAAAATTTGCCAAAGTTCAGAAATCTTTTGAAGATATTGCTGAACATTAATTTAACCATTGCTAAAATAAATTTCTGCCTGAACTTAATGTCATCCAGTTTTTTTTTTTTTTTGTTTATTTAAAACGAGACACATGTTTATTATTATTTTTTACCTATTTCACAATTATTTTAATCTCCAAACAGTTTTAGATAGTTCTGCTTTGCTTCTTATGCTTTTTCTAAAAAAAGTGTTGGATTGTGCTCCGTTCTCACCGACACACACGGAAGGATCGTGAATGCATTTTCTGCAACAAAACACAGCAGCGCAGATTACAGTTCACTGGAGTGAGCCTGTTTAACGTTTTTATGGACACTACATATTCTAAAGTCTGTAAACAAAAATTAAAACTTAAATATTAATAGTGATTTTTTTCAGGTGTAGGCCTACTCTAAAATAAAAAGTTTTTTTTTCTTAAATACTTCATTTCTGTCATCAAACTTTTAAGTAAGATTAGGCTTAAAGTAATATCAACCTTTTTTTTCCTCAAATATTGTGGTGGGTCATGAAATAGATTACACTTGTCTAGGTGGGTCGTGGAATGGAAAAGTTTGGGAACCACTGCTCTAACAAATGCCTCAGTGCGGTGTGAGCTCTTTCTTGGCCGCTAGGCCTCATTTCCATTTCAGCACATAAGCAAGGATTGCAACGTGGCGTCAGATGTTTGGAAATGATCCTAGCGAGGTTTCACCGAGGCTAGATCTCACTGAAAACTCCTCTCGAGGTACCACTTGAGTCGTCTTTTATAAATGTAGTTTTGTAGCCTATTGGTATCCTCACAATTGAGATTCCTAAAACAGCTTGCACTTCATTGCATTAACAGAAACGGCTCGAGTCACAATAATTATTAAATGTTAATTATTGCGAATGTTAATAGCTAATGATGGTGAAATGATTTATTTTTTGTAATTATTTTTAGTGACAAAATATCAGTGGCAAAGTAATTTAATTTAAAATATACTTCAATAGGCCTATAAATATGTCTGTTAAACTTGGGCTACATGTATAAAGCCGGTGTTGACAGCATTTTTATTGCGCACAAGGTGAAAAGCTTTTGCAAAGATCCTGACTTAAATATTAAAATTAAGTTGTTTTAAGGTTGTTACAACAACAAATAGAGTTAGTTCAGGCCAGTTTAAATCTTGAAAAGCAGGGCCGAGGCAACCAAATGGGACTATTTATTATCTATTTATGCAGATAGCAGACTGTTTGGAATTAAAAAGTATACATATTAATATTGATAATAAACGAGCAGCATTAAAGTTTAGTTTATATTGTCAGATCATTCCTTGCAGCGTTGCCTGTTGATTAAACGACACTTTATTATTTTATAACTATTAGATGCAGTGACCAGATTCGGGAAAGTAACATTCATCAAATCTAAATGAAATGTATAAAATGCAAATAAACGAATAGCCTAATTATTATAAATTAAATAATGTTAAAATGTGATTTGACTGTTGAATTCCCTTCTCATTCTCAGCGGCGGATTGAATTACGTGGAGTGCTGCCTCAACACAACCCCCTGTCGAAGGTTTAATAGGCAATAAAAATGTAATTGCTGAACTCCAAAACGTTGTAACTCTTGGCCAGGAGACTCCCTGTGTCGTCAGATAGGCTACAGTGAGGGACTTATTTGTGTACGCAGCATAAAGACATCGATCTCCTTCTTGAGGCATTCTGTTTTAGTCTACTAATTTGATGGCAACTAATACTTCCCGTGGGTTCATTACATACAGTTATAAAAAAATATAACTTTTAAAACCAACAGGGAAATTAACAAAGATTAATAAAAAGAATGTAACGCTATTACACGTATTAATTTTGCGCACAAATATTTTTCGGGATATCTGATATTAGTTTTAATAAGCGATTATAAACATGGGCTAGATTTGGCAGCCTTATAAAAATCTAATTTTGTCCCTCGAAAAATTATAGGCTAATAAAAATCATTCTCATATAACAGGTAAATACACACAAATCATAAACATTATATAGAAGGCTTATATACTTTGAATCTTACTCCGTTTAATAATAGGCTAACCTGTTTTTTCTTAATCCGAATGTTGAATAAATAAATAACACCGCTGTAATTTTCAATAACAAGTACAAATTTATTCTGTGAAAATATGGCGCTTTGCCGGCGAACGATACAAAAATAAATCGTGAAAAAAAAATCACTTTTTTTCTTGCCATATTTACTCTGTAAACAAAAATGATCACTCGATTATTGAAAAACTTACCTCATTGATCAATGGTCTAGGCCTATTTTTAAAGTCAAAATTAAACACACCGACCATCAATGTGAGAAAGATATTGACGTCCCTATAATGAAACTTCAGTTAGAGTTAGTAGCTCAAGTGTTGCAGGTCGATTGTTGTAAGCGTCTCCGAGAAGAAATCAAAGGCCTCCGTAGATAAACCAATGGGGCTGTCTACAGATTCTGACAAACTTGGGGACACGGCATCTGAGAGGTGTAAGCAGGAATCGTTGGAGAAAACGTTGAAGTCCTGTAAAGAGACGTCCAGGGCCGAGGGACTGCCATTGTCCCGAGCAGATGCACAATCCGGGGCCATTGTTGGGGCGCAGATAGGAACAGTGGGTGACGGGTTGGGAAAATGTTTCAGATGTTTGTCATTGCTACCTAAAAGCGAGACAGTTGCACTTTGGGAATCACTATTGTGTCCATTCTGTGACTGTTGAGAAGTTAAGGTATTCTGCTGGAATGGATTACCCTCTCTTTCCAAAAGCGCCCCTGATACATTGTTTGCCACTTGTTCGAAAAAAGATTTCCCATCACCCCGTCCGCCTGCCTCCTCCAGGCTCGGTGGTTTTCCATCGCCGTGATGGTTCTCTTTACAATTCGTTTGCCGTTTATGTTTCATTCTCCGGTTCTGAAACCAAACTTTGACTTGCCGCTCGGTGAGGTCCAGCAGAGCGGCGATTTCCACGCGCCTCGGCCGGCAGAGATACTTGTTGAAGTGGAACTCCTTCTCCAGCTCCAGCAGCTGAGTGTTGGTGTACGCCGTTCTGAGCCGGCGAGTTGCCCCGTTACCACCATCAGAAATCTCGGGCGAGCCTATGAAGGGATCACAGCATTATACATTATTGCTACGCCTCTAATTATAACTTTTGTTTTTTACAGTGCCGCTGTGGGGCTTAAAGCTGCCCCCACAAACTTGCAAATACATTGCGTTTCTCGGAGAGCATAAATTGTTTGTGGGAATGGAGCCACGGCACTTGAATAATTTGTGTCCTCATCCACTATGCCAGAATATACTGATGTGTCTGGTGTGAGTGCGGAGAGGTCCGAGTGAAGATTAATGAACACGCCAGCTGCCGAGTTGAGTAATGGCAATCTATCATTCTTCATTACTGTCAAATATTACAATTAATGCCCTACACTACAAGAAGCTAACACACCGTTTACAAGTTGTCCAGAACAGATCCTCCGCATCCTAAAACTAAAAAAAAAACTTTTAGATATGAACTTGTTCACATGACCCCTGAGGATAACAAAGTATCTTGCACTTTCAGCCGCATAACCGTGCGCAACACAACTACTGGAAATAATAATAATAATTAATAATAACTTGCATTTCGTTTACAAAAAACTGTTAAACAATTAAATTGCATTAAATTGAAATACCTTGAGGGGAGAAGTATAGTGGACCAGGGTCGGTGATGGTAGTTGCAGTCGAAGTTGTCTGGTTTTTCTTGGATGCTTTTTTCTCCTTCATCCAAGGGTACTCTGGGGGTAATGATGCGGCAGGCAGCGGGCATGAGCCATTAGGGTTCTGCTTGGGCCGACTGTGGCGAGGGTGGCTGCCGGGGTTCAGGCTTGGAATGGTCTGCTCAAAAGGAGGAGGAATCAGTGTCGAGTGTGAAAGCGTCGAGTTCTTGATTGATGAACTTTGAAATGCATCACCGACAGGGGGGAAAGATGTCAGGCACTCAGCGAGCGACGGCTGACTATTGATAAAACCCGTCTCTCGCTCGAATTCGTAATTCATCTCCTCCAGGTCTTCCAAATTCACCGCTCACAAATTTGTGACCCAAGGAAGATAAAGTGAAATATAGTGCCGGGTTAAAAAAAAAAAAAAAAACTATTTTGCTGATTACAGCCGTATGGGGACCGCGGTGCCATTACTCTATTGGTTTCATGGAGACAAGGTTGAAATTGGACCGTATTGCTTGTCACATGATTACCTCTATCCAATGACAACTTGGGGTTTAATCTAAAGAAGCCACTGTCTGTGTGATTGATCGAAAAAAGTCCGAGAGGAACGCCTCACTTTCTGGGACGGGCTAGTTTATTTACGCATTTATGGTCAGTATGCCCACTGCTAGGTAGATTGCAAGTATAGCCAGTACCTGAAACAAAGTGACAGTGAATCCCTCTGCTGTTCCTCCTTTATTGTTTGACCGGCCCTCGGCTGAAGATCCCCAAACACATCAACTGGACACATAAACACAACAATAGCCACGATCGAGGAAACCCATTAATCCTGAGTCTGGGTTTTGACTACTTTCTTAGAGAATGCGCGCTCTCGTTTGTCAATGCACGAGCAAAAGCGCGCGAGACAGTATGCGTGCGCACATTGCGCGCACACAAATTCTTTGAAAGCCCCGGCGCGTCCCAGTGTTCACATGCACTCGCACTTACGCATTACGCTTGCATGTGTAGTAGTGCTGTTTTAGTTTATTTTTTTTTATTATTATTATTACTACACTTATGAAACTACATTAATTCAAAAAAAAATTGGAGTACCCCTTTCTACTTTTAGTGCAACTAACATAATTGCTGTTCAATGCAGCATTTATGAAAATAGAATGTAGGCTATATTAAGTAAAAAATATATATATATATATTTTGCATTATGTAAATAATAGGCTAACACACAACACATTTTACCTGAATTGACAATATGTTTGACCGGCGCTAAATCGTCTCACAAACTCATACAATAACGTTATTAATATAAAATAAAAGTGTACATTCATTAGTTTTTACGTTCAAGAATGTGTCTTCTATGTCGTCCTCAGAAGTCTTTAGCTAAGTAGGTGTAGGCCTCGAGCACTTTATTGCTTATATTCCAAACAAAGAGCCCTGGAAGCCTGCACGCTATCAATCTTACACGCCAAAAGGTCTGACAGCTTAGTGCCCTAAGAACACATTTAAACCATCTAACACTCCCTTAGATCATATGTGGCCAGGAAGAAGAGAACAACGTAGTACTCACGATTGAGAGTTTCCCCATTTTATAAATTAAGTTTACGAAATTGATATTTTCCGATTAAAGGACTGACCTTGATCATAATTTTATTCCGGATGTTCTTCGAATGGACCAGCTTTATCTCGGACCCAAAAAAATCATTCGTTTTATATTTTCGTTTTTGGAAAGTCAGCCTTTATCGAAGGTTTGGGAATGAATAGGATTACATATTGAGTGTAAGAGAGAACCCATGTGTTTTTTGCAGCTACACAGGAGCTATTGTGTGTAGATGAACGTGGGTGTCGGCATTCTTCAAAAATACCCACTCCTTCCTACACATTTCCACCACGAACGAAAAATCTTTATCGTTTCCCACGAGCTGAACATCGAAATTTATCGTGGATGTACTATCTTTACGTATACTGTTAATTGTCATATTAAATATGCTAATCTGACTGTTGAAATATTCATTCATATTTACAATGCATTGTATTTATTCTCATTAGATAGACCTGACAGAATGGATATGTGAGTATCAAAATATATTGCCGTGCTTTGAATGAAGCCTGTTTTTTTCTTCTTCTTCTTTTTTTTTTTAATTGGCAATCGAACTATACATTTCATGTCTTTGTAAATCTAATAATGCATGTACATGAGTAGGGTACTAAATTTATTTACTTCGTGTACTTGTAAAATAGTATCGGAATTGTGTTTTAATGTTAGTAAAATTCAAAATTAATTAAAAAATATATATAATAATCAATGGCTTTACAACACAATCTTTATCTATTGGGTTAGGTAAAATTCTCAAGGTTGAGATTATGTTGTTGACTCTGTGAGTTACCTTAATTTAATGTAGGCTATGTCGAATAAATGCATCACTGCTGAATTGAAAAAGAACACTTTGAAATTTTAGTCTACATTTATGACCTGCATTAACATAATAATAAACTGTTTGTAACATTTTAAAGCCGAAGTTTCTCGAAGGACAAATCTTTAATAATCTATATTTAATAATCATTTAGTTATAATTTAATTATTGTAATTTTTGTCCACGTGCTGAGTATGTTCCAGCACCTTGTCTTTTTGGATACGTCTGGCTCGACTGACAGCCCCGCTTACCGTCTGTTAGACTAAATAATGAATGCTGACGGTCATAAAACACAAGTTACGAGTGAAAACTTGGCTCGTTGGATCATCAAACAACTGAAGAGATCAATGTACTGTATTAATGAATGTGTGCTGTTTTAATGAATGTGCTAGAACTAATGCATTATGCAACTAATGCATTATATAGATTGAGCACATATAGGCTTTATATATATATATATTATAATTTATATACTTAAATACATAACCGCTATAATAACAATAATAATAATAATAGCCTAATAATAATAATAATAATGTGTTAAACTGTTTTTTTTTTTTTTTTTTTTTTTTTTTACAAAATAGTATTAAATGCGTTTTAATTTAATTTTATAAACATAGCCTAACTGGTAAACGTTTGTTATAGATCGTAATTCTCTGTTTTCTTTTTTGAATGAATTAGCCTAGGCTACATATGTATATATGGTGTGTATATATATATATATATATATATATATATATATATATATATATATATATATTCTTTGTTTTCTTTTTGGATTTTATTGTCTGTATTGTCTTAAATGTAAGCGAATTAGTTTGTTCTTCAATTTTAGAGTTCGTATGATTACGTAAATTCAGTGGCCTGTTTAATGACATATCTGAATAATGAAGAGTAAGCACACTGTTCATAGATTTCAGAATTTAACTAGCCTATAACAATATGTGAATGAGTCATGATCATCTGAATGGAATATCTCAAAATACTGTAAATACTGCTGCATCGGTCAACCACGTTTCCAAACCCATTCGTTTATTTTAAATATATAAAATCTGTTCATATCACTCTCAGCACAGCTTTGTAAATTAGTGCGAGTGAGGCGTGTATGGGGTGTTTATGATGTCTGCAGTAGCTCTAGCTTCAGAGGCGTTTGATGGATGACCCTCTACCCACACACTGCACTCGGTCGTAAACGAGCTCCTTTTGTTGTGCTAGAGGTGTAGGCCTATGTCATTTCCGGGCATATGCATTATACCCCTGCCCTAGAAGATAATCATGCAGTTCCCTTTCATAGGTCACTTCGATGCTGCGGTGACGTCACCGTATGGGAACACCTCTCGGTGTGACGAATGTCTGAAGCCCTATACCATCCCGCCAATCCTATTGGCCAAATAGCGTTTGGCAACGCCCCACGCATGCGTAGGCATCGTATACCTGGGTGCTGCGTGCTATTTCGCTCAGATTTCATTTCCTTCAGGAAAGCGAATCATCTGTGCCCTAGGAATCATCTCGCGTTCTCAGTGGTTTTCTCCAAGCAGTGTTAACTCCTCTTCGCGGACGCGATGAATTTTCGGAAAATTCCTGATACTCTCGCTGCTTGCCAAGGACTGTGCCCTCCACTAGAGAGCGCTGTTGGACCGCCTTTGCGCATCCAACCCTCTCGCTGCAGTCCCCACACTCAAACATTGACTGTCTCGCCGCAAAGGGCACTTCGAGCAGCATTGGATCGAGTTATCATTCCGAGCGTTCCCTCAGACACTCTGCGCAATTCAGCTTTAAGAATCCGAGGGACGGTTCAAGGGTCTGGCAAAGATGGCCCGTTTATGACGGCTCACACAGCCGCCGCTTTTTCGCTAGCGGCAGAGCCCGATGTTCATCTTGTTGGATTAATTCCTGCCGTGGACACGCTTCAGGATTATACACCACGAGACACAAAGACTTTGACGCATGCGCTTCCCCTGCTTACGAACGCCATGAGCTTTTCGTGCCCGGACATTTTAACGCATATGAAAACGTCGCAGAAGGCGGAAATCTTGAAACCGCTAATGTTGTTTCGGGCCGCATGGGAACGTTTGCCCGACATTTCACAATGGGTGTTACGCACAATTCGTCACGGATACACCATTCAGTTCCGACAAGGCCCGCCTCCTTTCCGCGGAATTCTTCCCACGGTTGTGAAGCCAAAGGAAATAGTGGTGCTGAGACAGGAGATGTCAGCTCTGCTGAACAAAGGGGCTATAAAGGAAGTACACCCCTCTCAGATGGAGTCAGGTTTTTACAGCCGCTATTTTGTTGTGCCAAAAAAAGACGGAGGGTTGCGACCCATTTTGGATTTACGCCGTTTGAATCTTGCACTCAGGACGAGCAAATTCAAGATGTTAACGGTAAAGTCTATTTTGTCTCAGATTCAACCAAACAACTGGTTTGTCACGATCGATCTGAAGGATGCATATTTTCATATTCAGGCCATCAAGAGACACAGGAAGTTCTTCAGATTTGCTTTAGAGGTCAAAGTGTATCAATACCGTGTTCTTCCCTTTGGCTTAGCTCTGGCTCCCCGAACTTTTTCAAAATGCATGGACGCAGCTCTGGCCCCGTTGCGGCTCCAGGGCGTTCGCGTGTTGAACTACTTAGACGATTGGCTGGTGTTAGCACAATCGCAGACTCAAGCACACTTTCACCGGGATCTTGTGCTGAATCATCTAAACAGCCTGGGCTTATGCACGAATTTCCAGAAGAGTGTTTTAATTCCCTCTCAATTGATAACCTTTCTGGGAATAGACTTGGACTCTCGCGCGATGACAGCAAGACTATCTCTCCCACGCGCTCAGTCTCTCGTGCCATGCGTGCGTCGCTTCAAAGTGGGCCGCACAGTGACGGTAAGCTTGTGCCTCAGACTTTTAGGTCTAATGGCAGCGGCATCCCCTGTTATCCGTCTGGGCTTACTTCATATGCGCCCTTTTCAGTGGTGGACGAAAAGTCGGAACATTTCAACCCGTTGTCTTCCGCATTGGACGATTTCGGTGACACGGAGGTGTGTTATGTCAATAAGACGGTGGATGTCAACCGAATTCCTTCTAGCCGGAGTTCTGCTGGGCATTTGTGCTTCCTGAGAGACTGTCACGACGGACGCGTCTTTGACCAGTTGGGGAGCTGTTTGTCAAGGGCGCCCAGCTCACGGAGTGTGGACGGCGACACAACGCAGTTGTCATATAAACAGGTTGGAATTACTGGCAGTTTTTCTAGCTCTCCAGTACTTCTCGAATCTGCTGATCGGCCGTCATGTACTGTTCAGGTCAGACAAAATAGCGGTTGTGTCGTATCTGAATCATCAAGGAGGATTACGCTCTCGCCCCCTGTGCAGGCTGGCGAGAAATATTCTTTGTTGGTCTCAGAACAGATTTCTGTCAATCCGAGTGGTTCATGTCCCCGGACGTTTGAACTTCGGAGCGGATTTGCTATCCAGACAGACTCTGGAGCAGGGGGAATGGAGGTTGCACCCCCAAACGGTGAGCCTCTTATGGCAGATTTTTGGAGAAGCAAGAGTGGACTTATTCGCATCGAGCATGACTACGCATTGCACGCTGTGGTTCTCCCTATGCCCTCCATCGCCCCTGGGCTTGGATTCCCCCGATTTGTCTAATTCCAGCAGTGTTATCCAGGATACGCCTGGACAGAGTGGAGCAGCTGATGCTGATGGCTCCGTGGTGGCCCACACAGCTGTGGTTTGCGGACCTGGTCAGTCTGTTAGCGGCTCTCCATGGGAGATTCCCCTCAGACAGGATTTATTATCGCAAGCACAGGGAATGATTTGGCACCCAAGGCCAGATCTATGGCAATTGCCGCCCCAACTAGCCCTCTGGCTCCGCCACTGGATGAGACAGAAGTGGTACTGCGTGTCGAGCTCATCCGCCTTTGGAAAGTTTGGAATGTGAAGTATACCCGGGCAGGGCCTTAAAGCAGCCTCCTTTTTTATTTAAAATTCGACGAATCTTCAAAAAAAATTTTTTTGACAGCCCTAACGTTACTAGGCATTTCCAGATACTGTTTTTTATGATAAAGTTATTTAAAATAACTGCTCAGTGCTGCTGCAACAAACAACTCTACTAATGCTAACTTAATTCTATATAAACTACAGTATATAACCGCATAGACTTATTAGCTACCTTATTGGCTACCTTCAATACCACGACTTTGAGCAAGGCATCGAACCCCCAACTGCTCCCCGGGCGCCGCAGCATAAATGGCTGCCCACTGCTCCGGGTGTATGCTCACAGTGTGTGTGTGTGTTCACTGCTCTGTGTGTGTGTGCATTTCGGATGGGTTAAATGCAGAGCACAAATTCTGAGTATGGGTCACTATACTTGGCTGAATGTCACTTCACTCACTCACTCACTTTTTAGTTACTAGCCTAAACTGGACGGAGACAAGAAGCGCCCTGTAACTCACTGACCTGCCTGCGTTCACAATTCACGCGGTTCAGATGGGAGGGAGAACGGCTGACTACACAGTTTATGGGAATAAATTGTGTATCTCCCTCACAATTGTCACAAAAAAAACCTAACTAAACTGTCTGTCTGGTCTCTCAGCGAGTTGCTTTGCGAGATCATGCGGCGCAATTGTTTCTGCAATTGAGTCTGCGTGAGAATATGGGGGTGTTGCGTGAGAGCGTGAGAATTGGGTCAATTGCGTGAGTCTCACGCTGAATGCGTGAGAGTTGGCAGCCTTGGAGAAGACATTTACAACCGTGAATTCATTAGTAATTTTTACGTAAAAAGATGAACAAAAATATTTGGAAACCAAATGAATCTATTGGTTTACGCAGTGGCGGTTCTACACGGAGGCCTAGGGAGGCCCGTGCCTCTGTAGACATGTCCCTGGCCACCCCCATGCTGAAAAAAAAAGTAATATGATTTTACACGCGAGCGCCAAAAGCGGAACTAATGTGACGCAACGTTCTACACAGGTAAATTAGTGCAGCGCACCCAAACACTTAGGAATATTCAGGGATACAAACTGCTTTTCGGTGCCTCCCGTTTTTTTAACATCAGTTTGGGTGACTTGGGTCTGATTATAATTCTCAAAGTCATCTGAAGCAATTCCATAGCTTAATGTTATGGACAGAAGACTATTTACATCATTAAATTAAAGTTTACGGAAAATTTGTTTTCCCTCCTCTGCAGCTGTCAATCATTCTCCATTCAGTATTCAAATAGCGCGCAACTCGTCCATTTAAAGCAGGATGCATGGTAAAACTCTCTCCAATATTATATACACACATTATAATGCTTGATCTGTAGATAAAAAGGCTGTGGATTTGCATAAAATGACTTTATTTTGTGTATTTGTATTTTATGTTTGTTGCTGTTTTTAAAAGACTCGCTTGTGCCTGTTAGATCACACACTTGTTTTAAAAGCCGTAAACTTTTAAAATCAATTTGTGAGCTCAGTTTTGAAGCGTTTCATATTATCATGGTTTTGCGCACTGAAAGATTATTAAAAGCTTATTATATTTTTAGCCTGCACAATACATTTAAAATAAGCATAATTTAATTGTATATTATTTCTGTGTAGTGTAGTGTAAGTATTATAAATATATACACTTCTGAATTCTTGACGTTCATATATAAATATTAAATTTTTAAATGTATGATTGCCTGATTGAATTTTATAAGAGTTCTAATAGTAATTTGTTTTTATTAACATGTTTAGATTGTGTAAAATTACTGTTTAGATTTTTTCAAGAATTACTTTTTGTATTTATATGTACTTTATATGTAAAATACTTTTTGTATTTGCATTACATTTAAATAAAATATGTTGCCATTTTTAATGTGCCCCTCTGGTTAAACACTGGCCCCTCCTTGGCCCCCCTAGTAAAATTTGTCTAGAACCGCCACTGGGTTTACGCATGGCACCTCTTTTACCTGCCTAGAAAGTTGTGGGTCAGTTGACTGTAAATCATCAAGGTAATGTGATCCAATAGAGCTCAGCTCCAGTAATGTTGACCATATCACTAAACGTACAGTAACCGTGTCTGATCCTTGGGGGCGTCATGAGTCTCTTGGACCATGTACCAAAAATGCAGCCTCGTCTTTATACAGCGCTAACTGGATTATAATGAAGTAAGAAGTTTTTATTCTAATTTGTTATGTCTTAATACACGTAGGGAGGCATGACATAGATCTGTTAATAATGCCTCGTTTAGACATAAACCGCTATTATATGAGATATGGTTTCCTAAAAAAACAGCATTTATACTGCAAGTGGAGGCTCAACATCGCCCCCTTTCTGCTATCCGCTCTGTTTCTCTAATCGCGTAAAGGTGGGTTTCCCTGTAACCTCACGGATTTCCTAAAAAACACGTTGGCTCTTTATGAATATTTCTTCCCAACACGAGAAGAGTGAAAATGCTGCCAATCTTTCTAATCTCAGTTTAGAGAATAATGAAGCACTATGCACTTTTTACCATCATGCATCATTCATTTTATTGCCATGTTACAATATAATTGCAGTATAGAAATGCACATTATTAGTCATTTCACACGAAATATCTATGCATTTGTGCAAAAAGAAAAAAGAACAAATAAATACTGTTAACAAAGGACTTTTTAAAAAGGTGCTCTCTTCTCATTTCTCTTCTTCCTTCATTACAGGTTTAAATCTGTTTTGCTAGCCTAGTCTGTTGCATGGAAGATGCATGTTGCATGAGCCCATATCTGTATCATAAACCAGTATCCTAGTTCTCTATAGCTGATGTACAACACAATGTGTGCATCTTATGAGTTTCCATCCAAAAGGAGCACATCTCTTGGCTAAATAGTAACCTACAATAATACACAATGTGTGTTAGACATTAGTAGAGTAGCCATTGGCCATTTAATTTTTGCAATGAAAACGAGGCTGTAGCTTCTGTAAAGAATAGAAACTAGGGTGTTCAATGGATTGTACTGTTGTTTAATAAAATACCGATTTGCTCATAGACAAAAGTAGTCCATAGACAAAGACAAATATTCCATGAAAGTATTGAGAAGTGAAAACTGCATGATCTAGGACTTTTATACACTGTGTGCCATTGTAAAGACACGTCTGCATCCCTCAGCCTCGTTTTCATTTGCGTCAAATTCAGTATGGCGTCTAACCTGACTAAGGTCTAGTAAGCGTTTGTGAAGCTGATTTTAAACACTTTTCTAAATTTAAATCAGAATCGGTTTTAATTATTAATTGAAGAAAATAACAAGCAATTTTCCTGTTTTTCACTACTTTCATGTTGAGGAATGTTTTGGCAAAATTTTAGCTTTAGTTCAGGACCTAGGCTACAGTAGTTTTAATTTGCTAACGATCCAAGTTCTGGTTCCGGTGTTACTCGATCGTAAATTAACATATGAGTATAGTTAAGATGATCCGAGATGGGTGTGTTAAAGGTTCAGTCCAGTTTAGAGCAGTGTATCTTTATCCTTACATACTACTTCCGATGCGTGCATACCTGTGTGACAAGTTAAAACATATAGACAGGAACGTGATACATAAATGGATTTTACCCTTTTTAGTGAAAGAGTAAAATGACTAACAACTGTCTGGTGTCCCGAAACACTAGGCTAAGTGGGACCCAAGTAGTATATAAGTGGTACTTTATCACTGTGATCTCTTTCCCAAAAGTGTTGTTATATATGTAATCTACCACATGGATTAACAAGGGCCCCAGACCACTAAGACCGTACGGTGCTACTTAAATGGCCCTCCACCTTGATCTATGACACAGTATAAACAGTATGAAGGCATTGTGAAATGTTAAAATTATATTAACAATTCCTTTTTTAACCATATACTGAAATTAGCAAGAGCACTGAAATTCGGTTACAGTCTATTTGCATAAATCTTGTATAGCCAGAAAATATTCATTTATTCTTGTATATCATTAAGAATAAACTGTGATACCACTTTTTGAGAGCTTGTGCATAATTAGTGTCTCTGTCTACTGGTGCACTTTTCACCCTAAAGTAAAAATTTTGTCATCATTACTCATCCTGAATTGTTTAAGTCATACACTGAAAGTTAATGGGGTCCAGTGTTGTTTGAACGCCAGTGTTCTTCAAAATATCTTTTTCTGAAAGAAAGCCATTCAGGTTTGGAATGAGATGAAGGTAAGTATATGGTGACATAATTACATGCTTGGGTGATCTATCTTTTTAACTGCTTTAACACCAACCTGATACTCAAAGCAGTCTGATCCACCTTAATTTGTCCATGATGATTGTGACACAACTTTAAGTTTGAGACACAACTATAAGTTTCTTCTTTCTTGTAGTACAGTCCACTTCATTCTAGCGTTCTCATTATCCATTAGGCTACAATGAATTTGGATAGATTCAACATTCAGTACATCCCTTCTGGGACCTGATTCCTCTACATTTGTTGTTTAAATTGCAGGCACGATGTGCTTGTCTCATATTGACTCGAGCATTAGTGTGTGCAGGCTTCTTATATATATATATATATATATATATATATATATATATATATATATATATATATATATATATATATATATATATATATATATATATAGTTTATGTAAACCAGCGGAATCCAATCCTACATCTGGTTGAATTTGCACCTCCTGAGAAGTTTGAAAACTAACCAAGGTCTTTAGGATGGTTAGAAACTTCCAGGCAAGTGTGTTGGAGCACATTTGAGCTGAACTCTGCAGCAAGGTGGCCCTTAAGAAGCATATTATAAAGCCCTAGACATTTTGTTTGATCCAGATTTATTGCTGGAATTGGAGGAAACTACATTGTGTCAGGTCATCTGTTTGTAATTTTAGGTAAGGTTGTAGTGGTCAGAGAAAGATTTTGGTATCTCGGCTCAACACAGCATTCAAAATAAATGTTATGCTCCTCCTGTAGATAGAAGTAATAGTGATAATTCATAATTTTCCATATGTCAGGCATTTATGCATGTTTCAATGGTTTGAAAATTCAAAAGCTAACATATATTACATGGCAGTGCTCCTAATGAGCTATTTGCATTAGTATCATCGATTCAACATTAAAGTCTTGCATTTAGGCTCAAACTAAAACCTAAATAACAGTTCAGTTTCCACAAAGGCCTAACTAGCGACCATATTCCAATCAACAGTTGTGCGTATTCATCATTCTTGGTACATTAGCTAAAATAGTTGCATAAGTAAATAGGTTTTGTTTGTGGCTGGCACTCATTAAGTGAGGTTACTGTAGGGCACCACCCGTTGTCACTTGATCGTTTAAAAACCCCGCTGTCTCCACCTGCTGGATAGTGATGGTAGTGGCTCATTTGACCCGTCTGATTGTTCAAATACATTCTCAGTTCTACTCAAAGAGGCCCCACAACACTGGATGTCTCACTCATCCGACACACCAAATGTAGATCACGAAGCACATTATTAATGAGCTGATTCACTGATGAATCAGCTGTGTTAAATAAGACAGACATCCAAAATGTGAAGCGTTGGGGGAAGCACTCTTAAAACGGAAGCTTGCCATTTAGCTAAAATCAGTGCACTTTTGTAATTCATCTTTTAAGGGTTAAAATTCGCTACATTAGACATTCACGTAATGCAGGCTAAATATTCACTTTAAAACAACACTTCAGTTTATGTTATGTTGAAGTTTAGAAGACCAAAAATGCAAAGCAGCAATGATATTGGACGCAAGAAAAAGTAGGCTACAATGCGTCAATAGGTTGTGTTTCCGTTGTCGCTTTATGCATGATGGGTGATCAGGCCTGCAACGTTTTAATTGTTGCTGAGGAGTAATAAAGTAATTAGTAGAGAAAAAACAGACAGTGGAGCTGAGTCCCAGTTTACGATGTAAAGCCTTTGAAGATGTGGTCTGCAGGAATTTTTCTACATTTTGTGTGCAAACGTACAAAATAATAATAATGTAATAATACAATGAAAACGAATTAAAATTTTATCTATATGTAGTTTTTTTATATATAATATATAATGTGTTACTGTAATTGTAATATAGGCGTTGGGCGTCCAAAAAGTCTTTCCAGTGCCGCCCTCAATCGCTTTGCACCCCATAAACAGTTAAGACTGTGATTGTGGTTTATTGCCACACGGCTGCTAATCTCGCTTGCAGGGGCAAGGCACAAATAGAATGTGCAGGCCTGTCTACGAGCATCAAACTAAGCTTTATTTATTCGGAAGACCGGCATCCGGGCCGTTAACAGGACACTAAACAGTGGGACGCAAAATAACGGCAGAATGAGCGCGAGAACATGAGAAGTGTAAAACTGTTTGGAGGGCGATTAAATATTTCTCGTTGTATAGTAGAGAAACCATGGGATTGTAGTCGTTATTGTCAGTCTCGTTCAGGAGCCATTTATTTATGTTGAGCCTTTCGTGATTCTGCAACTTTATGTGCTGTATAGCACAGAAATACAGGACTGCAATTATTAGTGACAACTTCGCAATTTCGCAGTTTTGCACTTCATTAGAGTGTAACCCATGATACCTTGGAAAAAAGAAAAATCTTTGCCAAGACTATTGGTATAGAGAGTCTTAACGAAATGTACTATTTATCAGAAATTTATTTCTTGTACATAAGTGGAATTTAATTTGAAAACGACTCGCTAACATTTGAGGTATTGGCATATGCAATTTATGTGTTCACATATAACATTACAAGCCCGTAAAATGTTACAAAATTCACTGAAATATTTCAATGACAAACAACACAGCATAAATTAATCTTAATACATAGGTAGTTCAAATACAGGTAGTCACATTAAACATTGATACATTACTCTAAAAGTCATTTTTGAATTAAAAAAAAAATCTGAAATTCATTCATATCATCAGCATTTCACATAGCAGAAAGCATTTCCCTGAAATCATGAACTGGTGCTTTAAAAACTTAAACAAACAGACTAACAAAATGTTAACATTTAAAATGCACAGAAATCGAAATGCTAGACCTACAAGGAAACCAAATAAGAGAACTATCACCATACAAGCTGTATACACGGACAGAATGATATATTCAAGCATACCCTTGTTTGTGCAATGTACATTACAAAATTAATTCTATCAATATCGATCTACCGTGGTTGTGCAAGAAGAAAAAGGCTAATTCACAAACACTTTCGCACGAGCCAAATGACTTCATCCACTGCACAGTGCGTTTATAGTTTTCCACTTTTTAAATGCCTTTTGGACGATCTTTATTGCATTTCTTCATCTTCATCCTACGGTTTTGGAACCAAATTTTGACTTGTCTCTCGGTGAGATTTAGAAGTCTTGCCACTTCATATCTACGGTCGCGTGAGAGGTACATATTAAACAGAAATTCTTTCTCCAGCTCAAGAGTCTGATGCTTAGTGTATGGACAGCGCTTTTTCCTAGTGGACTTCGCATGCAGCCAGTTGGACACAGGGTTATCTGCAAGAAGGGTCGGAGAGAGAAAGCTAGTCATGTTGCCTCTTGAAAAATACTGCGGCCATTTTATGATCAGCGCGCGAGAAGAAAGAAGAGTCTAATATAGGCTATGAGACAATCTTGATATCCTGAAATTGGAAAGCATAATCACGGATTGCATGCATCTGGGCTGCGGGTAGATTTTATATGATCGAAAATGTTATGTGCAAGCTATAATTTACATTCTATACTCTCCATTTTTGCATCCTTGAATGAGGGATAGCCTAAACAAGGGCTTGAAGATATGCTAAAAAAATCCAGATTATATGTTTAATGGCAACAATTTATATTTTAATATCCGGTCTTTACCATAACTTTTAATCAAATTTAATGTGTAGTCTTCAGGCTTTAGAGAAGCCTTGTTATTTGTTACATGACATGCAGTCTATAGTCTATAATAAGTAATTATGCTGCAAATGGGCTATGTGGCATTTTTAATTACTGGACACATTCCAATGAAACTTGCATGTATGCTGTCAAATGCAAATACACTAGATTATTGCCACCCCCAGAACGAAAGAAGAAAGAAAGGCCTATAGAAGACCTTTATAGCTTCCTTATAACCTACTGAAAATACTGTACAATATAGGAATGTTTAACTACAATAAACATGCAGTGTTGACGTCTCTCAAAAAAGATTATATTATATGTAGCTATATATAGTTTGTATACAAACGACGCCTATTGAATTCATCTGTTAAAGGTCAAATCAGTCTGTCCTACATATTCTCATACATTCTGATAGAAAAATAGTTGCACTTACTTGGGTCTAGATCCGCCTTCCTTTCTGTTGGAGCTTTCTCATTCTGAGGTCCGTTAGAAAGCGCATCGTCCAGTAGCTTCCTCTCTGCTTGAGTCGTACTGTTGTCAGTCTCGGCCACAAGTAATGTATGCGTGGTGCACTCACCATTCCCAAGCAGTGGTTCAAGTTTTATATCATGGTGTGTATCTGTGGATAATCCCGTGAAGGACAGGGCAGGCAGCGGTTCTAACGCCCAGGAGGAACGCACGGATGCTCCATCGGTTTCTCCTGTTGAGCATGGGTGATGGATGTATGGGTGGTATGCGATAGATGTGCCTTGGGGCTGCATGGGCATGGGACTCCATGACGCACCAAAAATTGATGATTTGGCTTGGAAAGTGTACTGCTCCTGTTCGCCATATTCAAGTAGCGTCAGTTCCCGAGCCTGCTCCTGGACCACGGGGCCAGATGAGAACCTCGGCGCCAAATGATCGTCATTCTCGCGGGGAATGTGTGATTCAGCGTAGTAACTCAGTGTCCCCAATGTCGACATAACAAAAACAAGCAAAGAGAGCCCTGCTGAACGGATACACCCACAATGAAACTGACACAAAAGCAGAATCCGCTGAAATCAAGTAACTAACTACTTGACTCCGCTGTGAACTACAGACCTCTGATAAATTGAATCACTGCAGAGATCGGATTGGATGTGCGAGACACGTGACTGTGGGAGAGGACGTGGGAGATAAAGGGGAAGCCTAACCAGTGCACACGGTTAAATGGCCTCCATTTTACAAGTCATATTTTTAATGGTATAGCCGTATGCTTTTATGAAGGTGGATTTAATTTTATTCATGTTGTTAAGCTGCAGCTTCTAATAACCAAGCGTAACAAAAATGGTTATGTGAGAAGCGTTATTGTAGAATTCCCATATCCAGTTTTTAATAGAGTGGGTCTATCGTTTGCAATGAGAAAATAAAACCCCAAACGTGTAAATACGTTTTCGTGTCATTGTATAGGCCTCTAAATACCTGCAGTTCAATTCAACTGTCCCTCTTTGGACAGAAAGTTTATTTTTCATAAATTTTGTACCCCCTAATAACACATTTATGAAGAATACACGTAGCCTATTCCGCGCGGACTAGTTGATCACAAGAGGACATAAAATAGTTCAGACATAAAAAGGATCTTTACGTGAGCCATATGTATACTTTATATGGCAATAAGTGCCACTGGATGGTTGAGATATGACCTGCTAAGTGACCAGTCATTCAGTAACAACGCGCTCAAACCTTCAGTCTGCTCCTCACCAAAAGCAGACAAGTCCAAATACATCTGAACGTGAACTAAACTGTGAACAAAACGAACTGAAAAAAAAAATCCAAAATCTTTACTGGACTCTATCTGATACTTGTACAAAATAGACAGTTTGTTTTATGATTAAAATTAATCTACGCATCGAAACAAAATCTTAAAACAGTTCAAATTAAACCGTAAACTTCAAACACTGAAAAAGAATGAATACAATTGTAGATTGTTCTAATTGAACACTACAAAAAAAAATATATATATGTATATATATATATATTAAAAACATGATTTCTATTGGAATATGTCCCAATCAATGTTATGATATTTTATTGTTCTAGTATTCTTGAATAAGCTAATACAAGACAAAACAAAAGGCTTGTTTTGGCAATGTCCTATACACTTTCAATAAAATAGTGACTGTATGATTCATAATTAATAATATGTATTTGAAAATAATTTTGTATATTTGCAGAACATCAATAGCATGTTGCAATAGCATGGAAATCAGCATCCTATTTGTAACATTAAGTATAAGTATATGCAGTTCAATAGAAGATAAATTATAAATTTAAATCTGATATTATTTAGTCTTCGCCATGAAAACACAGCTTTCTCTCCCTCTGGTCAGTGAGCATTGCTCTGATCTTGTCCTCGGAAGAGGGGATCTCTGGGCTCTTCAACAGACTTTGTTTATAACAGGGGCTATTACTCTGTTTTTCCTCGGGTTGTAACTTGGCTGTCTGGCCTGAATATGGCCAATAAAGCCTTTGTGTTTCTTCCTCCGGCCCAGCAGACGCATCCGGCAACGTGGGCGTGCTCTCAGTCTCAGTTGCGCGCGCGGCTTTGGCCAAAGTGCATTGATCGTAACCGAGGCCTTGCTATCTACACCTGCACTCCTGCATTTACTTTATATTCAACTCTAAATAATTCACATCACTAGTGCAGTTCGTGCATTTAAAATTCTGTCGTTAAAATAGCCTGTGTATGTTGCTGAGAATTGCAGGTCTTTTTTTCCGAGATAAAATGTAGCTACTTTTGTAAACGCTTCTCAGAATTCGCCGCAACATGTTTGTCTTGCTGTTGTGCTGATTTGTGCTGAATGCAATTAAGACAGTTTCGTGTTGTGGGGATGTAGAATAGAGCCCAACAACATGAAACTACCTAAATCACTTAGCATTTGTCTTGGTTTCTTGCTTGTGAAGGTAAGAAGGCAACGTCGTATTTTTATATATATATTTTTCTGCTGAAGCAAACAAGTAATTTAGAAAATTAGAAATAAATTAGAAACAGAACCCGAACGCTGACAGGAATAGATTTGTAATAGGAATGGGTGTATTAATAATTAATTAAATAATAGACAGTACTGGCTGTTTTGAGAATTATGTTAATCATGTCATCAGCAAAGATACCGTCATCGTTTCTCCAAAATCCCCTTTATAAAGAAAGCTCAGAAAAACAGGAGTGTTTTGTACTAATTGTATTTAAAAGTAATATAACTTTTACGTACATGCCTTTATTTATTTTCTTCCATGTAATAATGAATTTACATCCGAGTCCATCTCTTTGGCCTCTGTGTCCAAAAACATGTTACCTTTGATTGCTGTTAAAATAATGCAGGAAGTCCCGTCAAGTTTATAAGTTTCTGCATTTTAAGAACCGGACTTTTCCACTTATGCCTAGAACAGCAAATACATAACAAAGTCGTAGGAAGAAACGCATTGTTCTTATTTAAAAACGGTTTCATAATAGTTGTTATTACAACATGCAAATACCGCATTATATACAGTAAATGTACAATATAGTCTGAATGCTATGTACAATGAACACCTTTAGCATTCTTATATTTTGCAGTTGAAGAGTGCAGTACTCTTGACAGTTTATAAATAACCATGACATGTTATGACGACTGGTCTGTCAAATAAAATTATACATAAGCAGATAAAAACGTCAACAGTATACGACACACAATAAGTTATCAATAGTATCTTGCACAAGTCATCTATGCGCAGTGCACACAGACACACACCTACGGAGACGGGTTGTTGTAAATGGGCTTCCACTGCAGCTGATGGAGGAGGGCGCCAGAGATCTATAAAGTGAGGAGGCTTCATGAAAAACTGAAGTTGGCCGACAACTCTCGGATTCGGTTTTCTCGACTCATCTTCTTCAGCTTCATCCGTCGGTTCTGAAACCAGATTTTGACCTGTCTGTCCGTGAGGTGAACGCTGCGGCTGATCTCGAGGCGACGCTCTCGTGTCAAGTACATGTTGAAGAGGAACTCTTTCTCCAGCTCTAGAGTCTGGTGTTTAGTGTAGGGACAACGCTTCTTACGACCACTCTTCGCCGTCAGCCAGTTAGCTGTATTGTCACTTTTGGAATCTCCTGCTGGAAATTTGAGACAATATTAGTCCAAAATATCCAACTGCAAGCCCCCGTTTCCCAACACTTTACAATAGGATGAAATGACCATATACGCCTACTGAATGTAATATCAAAAACGTGTAATATCCATACAATAATCCCCCTTGCTGTTCAACATTAGTAATACATTCTCACATAAGCGCTTAATTTAAAATATGACTCTTTTGATACTATAGCGTGTATACATTATTAATAGTTATGAATTGAGTTGCTAATAATTCATTCATTTTTTATCTATTATCTGATTATTTCATTTGTTAAAATGATGCTTTATCTGTCGTTTTTTTGTAAGAAGAGTACAATACATTTTTTAGTTTATAGTAATTGCAACTTAACACTCTCTATGCAAGACAATGATGATTTTATAAACGAAACCATGTGTTTGCAATCTCAAGTGTTCATAAACAGAATAATGAAAAATAGTTTTAAAAAGTGTTTTTGCTATTATTAAAATGTGAGCTTTAAAAACGAAAAAATGGCCAGTGCACATTGCATTTGGCATTAAGGAATGCTGGGATGTGTGTAAAGGATTGCAGAGACGACTACAGACAACGGGACGTGATAGACCTCTTCAAAAATGTATTTAACAAAATAAAAATAGAAGATTCTCGCACACATTTGTGTTGCCAAATCTGGCCGAGCTAAAGCCTTATTAGGAATTTATTAAATTAATCCGAAATATTATATAAATGCCACTTGCAGTTAAATAAAAATCTGAAAAACAGTTCCATATATTTATCGCGCGCGCAAGGGCGTTAATGTTTTTACGCGCCCAAAAGGACATCCGGATCCTTTGGACTGGGCAACAACAAAACTAACCTTTAGTAGCAGTGGCCGCCTTCTCCGGACTGTCCGGTGGTTCAGGGGATGAAGCGGTGCCAGTGGACCCCCTTAGCTCCTTGTTTCTTGCCGGGGCACATGGTGCGCATGTGGGAGGCTCGCCGCTCTCTTCCCTGCTCGCTTCTGCTCCTGTGGCTGAAAGAGAGCTGTCAAGTCGGGTAGAGCGTTGAGCAGCAGCGTGAGTCGATACAGACTGGTTTTCTGGAAAACCTTTAGATGTGGTGCATGTCTGAGATAGACGGAAGTAGCCAGGTACCGGAACACAGCCGTTATTGTTGCTAGATGGACATGAATTTGGTGTCAGCCGGGAGTAAGATATGTCCTCTGTAATAGTGTCTTTCGGACACTTCTCAGACTCGTATAAGCAGTAAGAGTTTTCCTCTTTTATGGTGGGCGAGAACGACCGTGGGGTAATTTGGTTGTTAGGCTGTTCGATGCGACAGGACCTCGACGTCTCCAGCCATGTTTCCATGCCTTGATATGGCCCACACGTAGGGGCTACATTTTGCGAATTGCTCTCGTTCCGTTTGAGTCCAGAGAAATAGCCACAGTTAGACAGTCCATAAGAATACTCGGAGGTCGGCTGCAAGTAGACTGCGCTGTTTTGGTAGTAGTGTCCACTTCCCTCGGCCCTTCCGTGGATCAGGGGGTCTACCAGAAACGAATTTCCAGATGGACTATCGGAGCATGACATCTTTGTGGTATACTTTGACGGTGGAAGAAGATTGCCCTTTCTGGATGACATTTCTTGTGCAAAACATGCTGAATATGATTACTGATAACTATACAACTCAATATGAGCTAAGAGCCAATTAAATTGCAACGAGCACCGGTGACTCCTCCCCCTGTGTGCACGTAACCCTTGTGTCCCATATCTTTTTCAAGCTGCTACATTTTTTTAAAGTCAAATCTACATAAACCCGATCAGTCATTTCTGAAAATATAAACGAATAAAACCAGAATTGAACGGGAACAGCATTATGTTAACGACCACTGACTTTGTTAATACTGACATAATACCGCGAAGCCTTGTGAGCCACGTAGCCTATAAAACCCAAAAAGCAACAAGGTATCGAAAAGGAGATCAAGCGCTAAAATAGTAAACCTTTATGATACACTGGTATTGCCCCAACAGCCCTTTAAGCACATAAACAGAGAGTTACAGACTGATCTTCTGGTTTTCATGCACGCGGTGGGTCTAAATAACTTATTTACTCAAGTTCAAAACGAGGAGTCTGCTTTTCAGAAACACATTATGGAGTGGAAATTGATTTCCGTTTTGTAGAATAAACGTGATAAACTTAAAGTTGCATATAGGCCTGTATACGCTTTATAATTAGTGTTCAGTTACGGGTTAATAATAAAAAAGGGGGAAAAAAACTATTATTTAAATATAGAGATAAATCCAACCATGATCCCATAACATTTAAATGATTTAATGATTTAAATGTATGCCTACCTTTGGCCTTCAGGAGATATAATAGGCCTAGTTTATCTCAAAATCAGTGTGATGTCGAGACCGCCGTTGTTTATATTTGTCATTTGATTTGCATTAAATTACATGAAATATAATTCCAAATTTCTCTCTCAGGTTTGGGGTTTTTCAATTATTATTTTTTTTCACTCTGTGTGGTGTGGTAAATGGTCATTTATTTGCGCTATCTCTGAACTTTCCTTCCAACAGTTTTTATGCTGTTAAAAATTCTTCACAGAATATATCCACAAATGTTTCTTTGTCCGTATAGGATTAATCGTCCTATAGCTGGAAATAAAATTTTTATAATAAAAATAACAAATGCATATGTGCATTAGCATGCAAATTTAAATATCGACCAAATAGCACAGATGACTCGGGTCTAAAGAAAAGGCTACCAAAGTAGCCGTAACCTAATTTTCTTAATGTTTTGATTCACACTGTCTAGTGGAAGCTTTTACTAATGATAAGACGGGTAATCTCAAATTTATCTTGACAGATAAATTTGTATAATTGTTTTACATTTGATTTGTACTTTCTGCATTAAGAAATCAAAAGGGCATAAGACGGTCAGGCCTAGCTATTGTTTTAAAAGTAAATGCATTTTAATTAGCCAATAAAGACCATTCATTTTATCATTTGATTTTTCATTTAACACATCACAACAATTAGCAGAAGACTTAGAATAATACAAAAATGTATAACTGTAAAACTGTAACTTATTGGCTGAGCCATAAGGAATCAAACACGTTGTCGTCCATTTTCCTACAATTTAGCGATATATATGGTCAATTTGTTAGGAACAAACTAATGCTCTGAGGCTGTTACAAATGGTACTACTTTTTACATAAAGAGGTTTTTATCAAACAAAGTTTCTTGCAGGCTACGTTTTGAGCGTTAATTTGTAGCTATCATGTAAAAATACAATAAATAAATGCAACGCTGACTAAAATTTCTGAATGGTAACTTGGCTATTTACCTGGAACAGTGCCTTGTGTAGTTCACGAAGACGTTGTCTTTTGCTCGTACACAAAGTAAACATGTTGCTGCATGGATTTTAGATAGCCTATCCGGCAATGACATTGATCTAAAGTGCGTCACCCAGTGGAAAAGAAATGTATCGTCGAAAGAGCGAAGTAGTGAGCAATCCATTCGTGGTGCCATGATGGGACGCTGAGACAAATGATGGCGGAAAGGTCCGTGGACACAAGCTTTCAATGGTTCCAGCAGTTGTTTTCTAGCTCTTAGTCACAGTTAATAACCTTGGTTCTCAGACGGTTTATGGCACCTCAGTCCAATTCTACAAATGCTCCAGACTAAGACGGGTTTTATGACCAAGTTGCTGCAGCAACGGGGGGAAGTGCAGTAATTAGGGCGAAATTCCATCGAGCCTCAAAGGATGCGCAAACCGTCAGGGTCAACACGTAAAACAGCCGTCATTATCTTATGGTCGAGCTTTTTTTTATAAGATTTCTGAGTGGCATAAGCCATATCAATTTCTGATCCTCTGGATCATCGATATATTGATACAGGGAAACTGTAAAATTATATGAAGTAACAAGAGACATTTCATTGTCTTTTTCTTTTTACATGTTCATGAAAAAAATAGATTTTTTTTCTTAAGTAATTTTGTATAGATGTTACATGCCATTTCAAAATAGCAATATAATATAAAGACTTATCTTAAAGGTCGACATTAAAACCATTTGTTGAAAGGCCGGTTGATTCATGGAGACACACACAGCCATGTTTTGGGCAGTTCCGTAACGGATACCAGGCATTAATAACAGCAAACACTTGATCCTCGAATCAAAGAAAAGCGTGGAGGCAATATAACGCAAGATCCATCAAACATTTGATCCTGCTCCAGGAAAAGGAGAGAAAACACAATATATTTCAAAAGGCTGATTTATATAACACCGAGGAGATGTTGTAAACATGAGAGATTATCATGAACATGAATGAGCTCCTGCAACAGTTTCACGCGTGTAAAGGTGGAGAAAGACAGAAATCGGAAAGAAAATAGTACAATCCAAGTTCGGGGTTTCAGATGACTCAAGCAGTGTCCATGCTGTTATTGCTTTTGCCTTAATGTTAAATGCTCCGTTAAAAATAAATAAGAATTTCTCATTTTGTTTTCTTCATTTGTTAAGTGACCCGATTTTCCTGGTGAATGCGCAGTAAATACACTTAATATCAAATATAGTACAATTTAAGTCCACACAATTCAAGTACAAGAGAATATAGCGCGCAAGATGCATTAAGTTCTCAATAAGGCTATATTCAAGAAATGTGCGTTATTCAATGAAACAGAGTCTAATAACATAAACCACAATTAAGGAACGGTATTTAACAGACTAATAACCATCTTCTTTTCCCCTAGTATTTATATCTCGCCCTCCCCAACATTTTTCTTCCATCAAAATAGATTTGAAGAACAGCCTATACTTACTGCTATATGACATATGCGAAAAGTACAGATCTTGGTCAGATAATAGTAATAACAACAATAAAATCCCTGTAAACTGAATAGTCACTTAACTGAGTAGAATGAAAAAATAATAATAACAAATGACAATACAAGTAATAATAATAATAATAATAAAAACAATAGTTTTAATTCCAAACGGTAGAGATTACTGAGAATATACATGTATGTTTACACGATGAAGAAGTCTCTGAGAGGGATGAAGGTCATCCGACTTGAAATGAACCATATCGCCTAAATGATTTCTCAGCAATAGTCGGTCTAAAGCAAAGGGTTCGTGGTGTAATACTGCAAACGGTCCCTGTTGATTTTCTTTTCTTTCATTCTTCTGTTTTGAAACCATATTTTGACCTGACGGTCGGTGAGGTTGAGCATTCTGGAGAGCTGTAGCCTTTTTTCCTTATTGATGTAAACACTGAAGAAAAATTCTCTCTCCAGCTCTCTGATCTGATATTTTGTGTAAGGACACCTCTTTTTCCGTGTCTTCTGTCCATCTGAAATTTAAAGATGAAAGACTTTTAATATGTTTGACCTTTCAACTGTATATAATTGCATATAAATAATAAAGAATCTCATTAAATTAATACACCAGAGACAACTTAATACACCCGCTTACGGGTTTCCAAAAATTATGCATAAACTGTTTCTGTTATCTAAATGTTAATTTATTGTAAAATGTTAATTAATTAAACGCTAAATCATTAATAACATATTATACAGTTAACCCTTGAATGAAATATCAAGTTCTGCAACCACACAATCGTCCAGAGTCGTTTGATAATGAATAACTTATAATGGATCATGCATAACTTTTCATTCACCACAAAATAAAAAAAAGTAGCTCATAAGAAAAACTGAAAAGATGTATGAGTTGATATTTATTACTGCTCTTTAAATTCCCTGTTGTAGGCTACAACATGCATTCAGAGGCGATAAATAAGCTAAGGGTCTCAAATAACTCTGCATTCACAGAAAAGCCCAAACTGTAATAGATGCATTCTTTTGGAGACTCAAAGGGAAATGGCCTATCATTCACGGCCAATTTCAATTTCGAGCACGTGATCTTGCGTTTATAACAAAGTTTTGCTAGGGTAAATATACAGGGCCCTCTATAAACCTTATATGCATATAAAACAGCTTATAAAACCTTTAACAACAGCACGTTACATCAGAAACGTTCTCACACAACCGCTTTAATACGTACTACTGCTGCCGCTGAATTTCTCTTCATTGTTACCGAAAGATGGCTCCGGGCTGCTCGTCTCTTCACAGCGCTCCGTCTCATCTGCTCCCCGACAGCTGTCGCTTCCTCTTCCCGCGGGCGGAGGCGCTTTGCTAGTCGCTCGGTCCACCGGGGGCTCGCTCGGCTGGTTTTCTGCGTTCCCGTAGGCGGTCTCGAAAAACTGATCAAAAGCTTGGGGAAGCACTCCGTTCCTGCCATACATATTGGACGTGTGGCTCGTGTTGGGGTGGTAAAGAACCGAGTTGTTTTTCGATAGCATGTCCCCCAGAGTTCCGGGATTGGATAGGCAGTCCCTGTGCACCATGTCCTCGGTCGAGTAGCAGTGTGGCAGATTGCCCCTGGAGTGCCACTTGCTGGACGCGTCAATGGCATAGTCCCTGAAAGATACCTCTCTAACGCTCTGAACTTGTGGCAAACTGGACGTGGAGTATGAGTATGTCATGGGGCACGAAGACGGGGTCTGGGGCAGAAAAGGAGGAATGCTGGAAAATTCCGTTCCAGACACGTAATAAGTACAGCCGGGCAAATACATGTTAGACCCAACGGGTACCCGCTCATCAAAATCCATCATGACACTTGGTTGGGCACGCCACAACCATAGTACTGCCTCGCATCGTAGTACAGAAGTGCTTCAGCTTCAGTGGCTTTGAAGCACTGAGCAGAGCAGAAATTTTGAGACGTGAGCTGACGTGGAGATCCATCTCCATCCATTCCAGAGCGCGCCAGTCATGTGACCGAGGGCTGAAATTGACATATACCTCTTTAGAATATTGTATGCCAACATGTGCAAATGTTCAAGTCGAGGAGTGAGCGATACTTTTCATTGATGAATGTGTGCTTGTAGTGGACCACAGTTGGTTATGTTAACTATTTGGATTGCTGGAGAACCCCATCCGCGCGCTTAACAGCCAACGCGCCTTTTAGTAACATTAACAGGGCTTCTGATGTTTATGGATTTGTTCTATTAAGTCTCAGACATCTCATGTCGCTGTAACTTTCTATCCTTTTTCTCGCGTTTGTCTACAGTCTTAAAAAATTAAGCTGCCACGAAGAAACATAAGAGGTCTTTCGCAGTGATGTATATTTGATTTCGTAAGTGATGCTCTTTGTTAATTGATATTTGCATGTAGGCTAATAAACTCTCGAACGTAGTAATGCTATTGAATTAGAATTCATTTTTGGCTTCATATATCAGTTAAACGTGGAATACCCTTCGACAGGTTGGCATCGGGATATAGTACACTTTTACTCAGTTTTGTTTCAAAACCTTGTTTGCCTGTCTGTTAAAATAAAACAGAAATCTACAGTTTGAAGTGTAGTCAAATAAATGTTAAAGCGCAAAATTATGAATCTTACAAAAGGCTCTTAGAAATGAGCTATATTATAACTGCGTAAATATAGGGTAGTTTTAGTATTGTTCTAATGTTAATATGACTACAAACTAATGTAATTAAATACGAATGTAAATATAGTACACTTTTTCATGACTTTCAACAAGTCTCTCTTGTTTTGGGGCACCATTTGCGTCAAACATGGTTGTTTTTTCTTCTTCTCACATACAGTGTTCATAAAAAATATAGTTCCCATTAGGTTAAATTTACATTCTCATGTGCGAAATTGCTGAAACTTTTTTTTCGCCTGCCAACAATCTTTTAATGTGTGTAGTTAGGCAAGACAAAGGCAGAATTTGCCCGGGTTGGGCACTAGAGTGTGTTGAAAACAGTTGAGGCCCATAAAGTTTTAACTTGGACTGTGCCCCCCCCCCCCCCCCCCCCCGCAGAATTCCTTTGGATTAAACCATGAACAATGGCAGAACAGTCCCAAATGCTAACATTTATGAAGAAAGAAAATAGAAGATCGCACAAAAGGGAATATTCAGTAAAATCGTCCCAATTAACGTCTGCATGCGTGTTCAACAACCAAAACGTGTTTGGGAGATTGGTTTAAATTTATTTTATCAACATTGTCAATATTGGGTCTTTTAATGCGCTGGGAGGCAATGAAAACTAAAACCAGTCTAGGTCAGACGTGGTTTTATGGTGTTCTTGGTATCTTCCTCTAGCCATTGTCAGCTCAGACAAGCCATGGCCGTCGGAGAGTGATCATGAGACGCCACCTACTTGGAATTCGTGAACTTCAATGAGACCTGAAGTCACGGGTAACAGTATATTAAAGGGAGACAACGGCCCCATGCGTTGTATCGGGTGAGAGCGATGCTTTTAGCACATCTAAATATATATCTAAATCTAAATATATATATATATATATATATATATATATAATAGAATAGTTTAATAGAACTATTAGCATAATAGAAGTTTATCATGCATGTTTCGGTCAGTAACTACAGTATTATTTATATTATTACAGTGGAATAATAGAAGATGTCGCTCATTGTATCGACACTGACACGGCTGGCTAACATACTCTACAAAAAAGAAACAAATTAAACTTTACATTTAGTTTTGGCATGTTTAAGAGTTTGAGAACAAGATCTCAAGTCCGGGGAAGGGTGAGGGTCACCACTTTGTAAGTTTACAAATAGCCCAGAAAGCGTCCGGGATGAGCTTCAAGAATTTCCACGAGTCCCTGAAATATTGCACGAAATTTTGGCCTTGTCTTTCGCATTTTTGTCGACTCATTAGGGAATGAATTGGGCAAATGACGGATCACTTTTCGCACTGGATAAAGTTAGCAGTTCTTTCTTGAGAAGCAGTAATTGGTACGGTCCAAGCCAATTTGTCATCACTTCATACAGATTACTAAGAACAAATGAAATTTGTTCTGTGTTAGAGGCTTTTTTCAATCCACTTTGAAAAGCTCTGTCTTTTGATTTTTTTTCCTCCCCAAAACTGAACTCAAATAGGCTGTCATATAAAACTGAAAAGCTTTCAGTTTTAGTAAAAGGGTAATGCTCACGTATAATTCTATTTGGCGTACAATTGTCCACAATAATTTCAATTCCATTCGTTTAATCAAATTTAGACTTATTTAAATAGCAAAGATCTTTCATTTGTGGAAAAAAACGTTTACACGTTCAATGACGTCTATAAAAGTATTATTATTGTAAATAGAAAATGATTTTAAATCTTGATCGTAGAGTCTATATTTAAAAAAGAATGCATCCATCGAATATAGTCCGCTTTTAATTTGCTTTTATAGAAGTAATTTGTTTGTGATTAAGAAAAGAAACGCTAATGTGATTTTGGTGTGAAAATGTGATAGCCTATACCAGGGATCAGCAACCTTTTCGGCATGACGTGCCATTTTTTATTTTTATGGTTAACCACTGTGCCAAGTGTGCACAGCCCCCCCCCCCCACACCCCGATATAATTCTGTATTTAAACGGTACATACACAATTTTTTATTATACGATAAAAAAAAAGTTTTTTTAACGTTTAATCAACGTTAATGCACTGCTTTAATTGACGAACCTGCACACACAGACACACACACACACACACAACACACACCACTCGCACACAGAGATCTGAGATCGTGCTGTGCAAAAAGTAGCATTCAGAAGTTAGCTGAGTGTTGTCACGCTACTTTTATTAATCGATACTGAATCGCTACATTATATTTCTCAACAACAAAGGGGCAAAATCGCTTCATTGTCTGCAGAGAGAGACAATTTACCCCCCCCCCCCCCACTTTCTTTCTCTCAAAATGGCCATATTTCAGAAAATTTTTCATCACTGGATATAGCTTTAGGTCATTTAACATTTCTATGGTAAAACGTATTATTAAAAGTTGACTAATGTTAATTGATTTGCAGCTTCATCTTACCTCACTCTCTTTAACGTTAAACTGACGCTTCGCGCTCTGCTTCTGTGAACAGTAAACCCCGCCTACTTTGATCTGATTGGCCATCTCAGTGATTTTGACATTGACGAGTGCTGTTAGACCGAGGCTTTGATCTGAATCACCTAGTATGTGCAGTGTTTGCACGTGCATCCATGCAAGTTAATTCTCACACTTTAATAGTATTTGTAGCTCCTAACAGGCTGTGTGACTATGAGAAGTTATTACATCAAACTGTACGTCATTATACAGTTTTCCTTATTGCTTGCGTGCCAGCGATTATCCCTCTGCGTGCCACTGTTGGCACGCGTGCCGTAGGTTGCCAACCCCTGGCCTATACTGTCGAGTGGCCTTATACGCTTTGGTGCATTTAATAGCCCTATAGATTGTCTTTTTGCTGCATTTTGACGCAGTGCATTTGAGCGCACTTTTAGTTCTACAGAAATGACACGATGCTGATAATAAAGGCTCTTTGAAAATGTAGATTTTGAGATGGCATGTGTGTTTGTGCGTTTTGACTGTTATTAGTAGGCGAGTTTGTATGTAATATAGATATAAAAATATATATAAAAAATATTCCCCAAATAACTGTATATATATATTTTTTTCTTTTATCTCCGACACATTGATGGGAGTGACGAGCGAGTCTAAACCCAACCTTTGCCTTGCACTTGCTCGATAAAATTTGGTGAGTAGCTATTGACATTGATGCCACGCTGAACTGTATTATTTTTTACATGAGACAAAATGTATTAGAAGTGTGGATCTGCATTGAAAACAAGTAAAATAAAACCTTTGATACGAACGGTGTTGTAAGTCCTTCACTTGGTAATAAACGCGATAAAATAGACAGTAACAAAAGTAACTACTGTTAAAACACTTTCTAGCACGCATTCGTCTGATTCCGTTCATTTTTGACTTGAAATTATAATATAAATAGGCCAATTTATTAGGGTAAAGGCGGGTTTAATAAATGAATTTTGTATCAATAGTAGCCTATAAGTAGCCTACCTTTTCGTTTATATATATATATATATATATATATATATATATATATATATATATATATATATATATATATATACAATACAAATACAATTTTTTTTGTAAAAACACTAAGGCATTCTTTGCGTGTGTAAACAAAAGGGTACAATCAAACCTTTAATTACAATTTATACCAATTTTGTGTGCACCACATATAAAGTCATGTGATATAAAATATAAACTCATAGGCTACGAGATGTTCTTCAAAATGGATACTGAATTCATAAACAGTTATTTCTTCAGTAGGCCTGCAAAAGTAATAAGAGATGAGCATCTTGTTGAAATGTTGCTTCCTTTTATGAGAAATGGAAGAAAATAGCAATGGATTTGTTGTCGTTGTTTCTTGTTATTGCGTTTAAGTGGGAGGCAATTATAGCATATTAGTGTTTTTCATATCTCTTGTGTTCAGGGGTCATCCTATATTTCTGTATAAAAAAATAGTCTAATGTATCCTTCATATCCGAAAGCATATACACATCACATGTTTCATTTTACTGATAAATTGAAGTTTGTAATATGTAGCAATACACTCAGAAATGGTCTACACAAAGTAGGCCTATCTCATTTTAATTTACAATAACTGTCCCTAAAACAAAGAACCGCTGGTTTAATAAAATGTTATTTATTTTAGTGCCTTTGGGTGGCAGCACAGTCCAAATTGAAACGCTCACTGGTCTACTGAAGCGCACACTGTGAATCCCGTCCATATACTGCTCTCCACACTTTCCGTCCGCTCGAGACGTTTTTCGAGACCATAGCTCATAGGCTGCCTTCAGATCCCACACAGAGATTCTGTGAGCATTTATTTGAGAATGTTCAGCGGTGACTTGCGAATTACTAATGCAAATTCTCTAAATGTAAAGGTTTTTATTATTGGTATTCATGTGTAGAGAACAGAACCGAATCAACCGGCAATTGTTAATGAAACAGTAATGATTAAAATGTATCATGTTATTTGAAATGAAATGGTATCAATTCTGTAACAAGCACAAGTTGATGAAGAGTGTGTGTGTGTGTGTGTGTGTGTGTGTGTGTGTGTGTGTGTGTATGTATATGTATGTATAAATTATATTATATATATAAAAGTATATTATATAAATTTTATATAAAAGTATATATATATATAATGTATGTATATATACACACTGTTTTTGTTTTTACATTAAAAATGACGGTGAAACGTGGCTTAATTGATTTCGAAAATGCACAAATAAAAAGACAAGTAATAATCTGGATGATTTAATAGGATTGCATATCATTTGTGGTGCGATTGTTTATTGTATTCTTAAAACTACAAACCGATGTCTTGGTGGCATTGGGTTTGGATTTAGCCTGAGCAATTGTACACCGAAAGTATGCACTCGAAAATGCATTTGTTGGGAAAGTAAACTATAATAATATTCCAAAGTTTCGAAACATATCGTATAAATTAATATAGGCTATATTAATTTGAAACTGTGACTAATTTATTTTCCTTCATACATTGTATTGGAATGCATTGTCTGTTTATTCGTTTTCTGTTTTTGTAAAGGTAAAGTTTTTCTTTCTTTCTTTCTTTCTTTCTTTCTGTTATTGGTACTGATATTTCCGTTTTGTTTTTTGATCGTCTCTAATTTGTGTAGCTAAATTGAATTCAACTAGACGTTTTGATGATATTTAACTGTTTACTTACGACTTTTTTGTTTTGTTTATTTTTATTATTATTATAATGTACTATGAATACTTGTTGGTTGAAATGTGAAATTATAGAAATAAAAGGTTGAGTCTGTTTTAGCTGAGAAAGAAAAAGAAGAAAATAAATACTACCACTGATAGCGGACTGCAGCTTCCTCTGCCTGTCGCTCACTTCTTTCTCGTTCGATTTTTATTTTTATTTTTGATCTATATGATTTAAATTCAAGTAGTCTGGGTTCATTTACAAAGCTAAAGAAAACTGATTATTATACAAACATTTAAGTGCTTTGCTATTTATTAAAGCAAACACATAAATCTCGTATTCGTAGATTTCAGATGTTTTCTCAAATACTTCTATGAGGAACAATGACCCTATTGCGGGAAGTCAAGGCAAATACATATATGTGCCACTAGATGTCAGCCCCGTCACGCGCAAGGAAAAGGGTTCTTGGACACTTCTCTTCAGTGATTTGGCCAAACACAACATCACAGCCATTATTCCCCCATTCTTATTAACAGCTCATATCGTTCTATTTTATGTGTAGCCTATTGTTTAGCCTAGGTTATGCATTCGTGTTAAATATTTTAGGATAATGTTGGCATTCGTTATATTAACAAAGATGTAAAAAAATGGGAATACATCACTTAATATGGGAAGTTTTATTTGCATTCTGTCTGCAGTAACACATGAATGAATTTGTATATTTCGCAGGTGCCTGGAAGTGACTTTGTATTTAAAAATGTGCGTATGGGATGAAAAGAAAAGAAAAGCCCAAAACAGAAATCTGTCACGGCTTGGGGTAAATTTAGTGTAGTACAATCAGAATAGCATGCAAATCCACAGTCTAAAAAGATACAGTTGTTTTTTGATGTGTAAAAAAATAAAACAAATCACGAATTGCCATGGTTTTGTCTGTTTAGACTACTTCACCGATTTTCTTTGTTGGAAAAAAATCAATTTACATTCCTCCCACGTCTTAGTCAAATATGTTATAGATTAAAAAGAATTAAAAAAATGAAGTGGTGAATATGTGAGCAGTATATTTGCATTTTATCAGTGTCAGTGTCTTGGTTATAGACACAGGGAAGTAAAACATTTATTTCCCTCCTGCGCACCTCCGCATAGTTTCTTGAACGTGGAACAGATGATGGAATGGATTTCAGAATAAATAATGTTGAACGTCCTTCCATTTACACCCCTTTGGTATCTCAGTTTTTCATTCTTTCAGACCTTAACTGATGCCCTTGTACTTGTTGACCACTTTCTTCTCCTTCACCCGTCTGTTTTGAAACCAGATGGTCACCTGTCGCTCGGTCAGGTTTGTGTGAGCAGATATCCTTCTTCGTTTGTCCTTAGTAATGAATTTATTCGTGGCATATTCTCGTTCTAAATCCTTCAGTTGAACCTTGGTATAAGGAACCCGCTTCTTCCTCCCTCGACGGACCGAGGCTCCATCGCCACCCGACACATTATCTAGGGGTCAGAAAACCAAAATAAGGTTGGTTGCAAAAGCTTAACGAGTTGAGTAAAAAACAGATGTTCATGTCAGAAATCTCAAATAATAAACCAGAAAATAAAAATGTATTTAAATGAGTAGGTCATAAACGTCAAGGAAAATATTAACATAAAAACAATTTGCAATCTTGAAGTAGTGAGAATATCAAATGCACGACCTAATATCAGTTTAAACGATTATATAATCTTGCTATTAGGCCTAAATGTCAATTGTATGCTCACTTCGATTTTTTTCTTAAATCTTTAGTGCATGGGCTATTTTCCCCCCCAGATAGCTACTTAAGCAGAATTTTTATTTATGTATTTACCTTGAATAGACGACTTCCATAAGCTGTTTGACTGCGTTTGATCTTTCGGGCAGTACACCGGACTGCTCCATCCGTTCGTGATCGCCCAGGGCTGGTACGTTTCAACGGGAAGAAGAGACTCGTGTCTGGGTTCCGCAGGGACGACCGGCACATCGAGGTAACTCGGTACAGGCTGGTAAGGGCCAGACGAGTAACTCTGGTAGAAGGCAAACTCCTTAGCACGAGAAGGGAAGTCCTCTCCAGAAACAGACGTGTCCATGTATTTTTCCCCATAGGAGCTGGGCTGCGTGCAGGTCTTGGGCATCCTGCACTGGTAGTAACTGCCGCCAAAATATCCATAGGGCAAAGAAGCACTGGGAGAAGTATGCACGGCTGAACACGGACTGCATTGTCTGCCAGGCTCCCCCAAGCCTGATCCTGGCACCTCACTCGACGTGTAGGTTGTGCTCGGGGCCAGAGAAGACGGGTGCGCAATAAGGTTCCTGCACTGGTTAGCAGCGAAATTGCCTCCCACAAATCCTTCCATGTTTTTGCTCATATCCTCCAAGCCGTTGTCATAGAGAAACATCACCGGGTCAATCCAGCGGGAATGGAGGAGTAAAGACGCTGTCATAGCACGCCCTACATGGAGCCTAGCAGCTCTTTTAAAATTCCCCAAGACTGAAAGAGAAGCAGTGGAGTAACAGATATCCAAGCGTCCCGTGTGCGTCAGGATCCAACTATTATTGGACGAGCGGAGGCACGTGATATGCAAAGAGGCAGATAAACGTCTAAACTGGAGATAACGTCGACAAACATACTGCAATGAACTGAAACAAAGTGGAGGGATTTGGGCAAAAATAGCTATAAAGATTTTGGCGATAAGCTTTATGCTTAAGGGGAAACCAAGTGCCATTCCATTTGCGCAATAGTATTACGCACCTTCCTATAGCCTATAGCCTACAATTCATCTGTACGATTACTCAGCATTCTTAAATATCATAATCTAATATACATCTAAAACAATTAACAGTGATAAAAAAGCTTACGCGGGCTGCTTGACATTTTTTTTAACTGGTTTCAAACTCACCTTCTATTCCTATCATATAGCATGCTGATTTTTTGGGAAAAGCATTTTTTTAAAGTCTTCCAAGTCATTTGATGGTGTGAAAATTAAATAAGAAACCAAAAAGTCTTAAAGTGGCTATATTGTTTCTTTATATATTTTTGCTCTACAAAATTGTGCGCCACTAGTGAACCACCACTGTAATACACTCGACCGTTTCGAGCCCATGAAATTGTCAAATAGCAAAACACACTTTATGAAAATGACCACCAGTTTATTACTCTACACGGCTAGAAATCCAGCCCATTCGTTAAAATATGAGTTCCACAGGGCTGGAGGCCAAGTTCAAGTTGAAAGTTGCAATCTAGCCAGGGCCCTTTCTTGTCACTGAAGACTGGACCGTCTGGCAGGAAACGAGCACACATCTCCGGGTTCATTGTAAACAGGAGCACAAAGGTATTGCCACAGATTCAGCATGAACGTCTTTTGATCAGTATTTTTTCATTACAGCTTTAGTTAGCTATATAATGCGTTGGCACAGAGGTCTGGCACTGCTGGAATTATAACTAGAAGCTAGAGTAAAGAGACGTAATATTTAGAATGTATTATTTGTTGCCTAATAATAAACGTTAAATACGCTATTTAAAGATAACCTAAAAAATTGTATCTAGTAGGAGTGTATTATCAGCGTTATTGTACAAGAATATAATAGGATGCGTTAACAAATAATTCAATTTATTTCAATCTTATTTCAAGTTAGTTTTATTCTTCTGAAGTTAGCAGACGGGATGAGCGGCTGTGAGTAGCATAGGATATCGCTTAGGCTATACACCATGACATACATGGTCAAAAGATTCTAATTTCTAATGAAATAGAGCCTAATAAATTCAAACACAAAATGTGTAAGTTTCATATTGCAGTTAAATTAATAATTATCCTTCGTTTTGGAATGATTCTTTAAAAGAGACAATTATATTTTGACCAATAGCCCTTTTGAGAAAAACCGCGTGCCTTATCTACATTAACCAACCAACTATCACTTTAATGTTGAATAATTATCACCCAGTTAAGACAGAAGAGATCATTTAATATTTTAAACAATAGGTTCATTCAAAATCAATGTTTTTTTATTATTATGTGCACACACCGAGGAATGATAAACTAATAAACTACAGTTGTGTTCAAGAATCATGTCATTTGCATGTTAGCGAGGGGCAGTGTTTGGATAGACTCACTATCCAGCAGAGTACACAGGAAATCAGCTCGCTGCTGGCGCGCAAACACGCACATGTCTACATTTTAGATGGCCTGAGGGTGACATATATGATCTTTTGAAGGTTTCTTGAGCTGTTCACGTTCAGTGTTGTTCGAACCTCTCACAATAGCCGAGCTCTGTAATTGTAACACAAAAACGCTACAGCATGTGAACAGACGCATCTCAGAATTGTTGGTGCACTATCCAGAAAATTCAGTGCATTTTTACATTTATGTCAAAGCCCGTTCATTCCTCAACATTCAAAAAAATCAACTGTTTCCTTAAGATTTGACTAAATCGTCGTGCTGTTTTTAGACTACTACTTTAGCCCTTAAGCCCTCTTGTGAGCAGGCCAATGTGGACCATTTAATATAGCTATGCAATTTTACATTTACAAATTCACAGAGCATAGGCTATTGATGATGATGTTAAGGATAGCTAATAATAAAAAAAAAATGTGGATAACAAAAAATAAAATCTGAAAATGTGTCTGCATTGAATAGACTGAAATAAGACTTAACAGTTTCAACCGCCAGCAAAGATACAGGCGAGGTTCGGATCTAATATCCTCTCAAAAACAGCAGAGGTCTGCCACTGAATGAAATGCAGAGTGCAAATTTACATCATTATAATTTCAGGTTCAGATTCTGAACAAGGCAGTTTTTCTCAATTTGTTTTCCACATACACCAATGAAGAGAAAGTTGTTGGGGCTGCTCTATGTAGGGTATTAGAAGTAAATTTGAGAGGCACGAAGCCTTGATAATATTTTGTAGGCTACGTTTGAAAATTGCACAGTATAGGCTTTAGATCTCACGTGGTAATGTCACCTGCACTTCATTTCAGACACATACACATAGCATTGATATTAAGGACAGCCTGCTTTTGTTTGCAAATGTAAATAAAATTGTAGTTTGAAACTGTGGCCATAATTACTTTTTTACCTGATTTATTCGTTTGACACAGTTTGACACCGTTTTACATGATCAGATAATGGGTAAACATCTTTTAACATGTTCAGAAATATACATCCATAAGCGTTCAAGTATATATATATATATATATATATATATATATATATATATATATATATATATATATATATATATATATATATATATATACTGAACGGCATTTGGTTTTATGGAATGCTTATAACCAGAGCACATATAATAGACTATTAATGTCAATGATTATTAAAAACCTTTGAAATGCACGAATTAATTCAGTAATCTAATAGGCCTTTGAGAACATGTAAATATCGCCAACACCCATGCTAAAAACAATTAATATTAAATCATATTTAAATAGGTTATTTCTGGCATTATTCGCAGATAGAGTTGAAAATTAATTTGGAGTACTTTCTGGAAGTTAATGTTGCATTGGAAAAAAAAACTGTATTAACATGCATAAACTTCAATGCTTTAAAGCAGAAACGCGATGTCCAGTATTTAGAGTTATTGTGGAATCACATCTCTGTTTTCTCTGTGCTGATAAAATATCCACAATACCACCTAATATATATATTTATAATCTATTTTTTCTGTTTTACCTAAGCAAAGATATTAGTTAGGCTACTTTACCTAGTTAATGTTTTAATGAAACGTGGAAGAAATAGTTTTATTGGCACATCATGATTCAAAGTCCAAACATTCGTCATAATTCTCTTTCTCTGAAAACAGTGGTTGACTGAAATATTTTTCTGTTATGTGTGTTATATATGAATAAGACCTAAGACTTAATATTTTCGATATGACTGTTTTTAATTTCCACACTATTATAAGAAACAATTAAATTCCACTGACGTAAATATTAGGCTAATTATCTTAAGTAAAACATTTTTGTAGAACGAAGTGTTAGAAAAATGATCTATTCAAGAACTTTCTCAAATACATTTTTAACCCTTTTTTTTTGGTCCCAGTTTTTTAGTGTCAGTCTCTAGTCTCAGTATTCAATTGTCAAGTAAAATGATTTCTATAAACTATTTTTTAATTAAACAATGTGTGAAAATAAATGCAACGAGTGGGATCAATGGTTCCATGTTTGTTTAGACTTACTTCTCAGCTAAATATATTGTGTTTCTTTTTTCTGAGTGATCAAACCTGTCTGTTCTGGGAATCCAGACAGTGAGCTCTCAGATGGCATGCTGTATTTCAAATAATTAAACCTAACAGCCACATTACGTCATACAAAGTAGCCTAAGTAGTAAAACACATATCCTATTTCGACCACACCTGATGCGAGTGTCAAGGTCCAAACAATTAAAATAAAACATTAAACTTACTGTTTTTATTTCTGCCAAATGAAAAATTAAATTAAATCAAACAATTCATTAAATAGAATTTGAGAGCCTTAACTCGTAGATCACGGAGCAAGAGATTTACTTAGAATAGGGTGTCTTGTCTATTATAGCAATTATTAATTTCAGACATAATAACCTGGAAAAAAAAGTTTTAGGCTAGCCAAATGTTTAAATGGGTGAAACCGGAATGGGATTCCGGGTTTTGGCCCGTCTGAAGTCTTAACTACCGCATGGTCCTCTGTTTGCAAGACCTGCCAGCCAGATAACAACACAGCACTTAGGCATGCTTAATGGACTTTTTATGGGTTTGTCCTGTGATCATGTGACCTCTAGCATTATGGCCTCTCTGTGGTTCTTTGGAAGATCAGAGACATACCACTGACTGCTTTTCCCCTCGTTTTGGATACCAGGAGAGCAAAAGTGAGTGTTACAAAGAGACGAAAGACAATGAGAGAAGATGGAGCAATGCAAAGTTCTGAGAGGAGAAATCGTGCAAAAGGAAAATAGTGAGAAATAAAGGTCATGAGGACAAACCTGATCACATTCCTCACAACATGTATCTTGACTGGATCATCTCGGTGTATGCATTTCTTCTTTATAAATACAAAAGATATTTTGTGTATTCAGTTAAAGTCATTGGGATCTAATGTTGTTTTGATCCACATCAACTTCCATTGTACTGATAAAAAAAAAAAAAACACTTCGAAACTTTTTTTCAAAAGATCATCTTTTGTGTTCCACAAAAAAAAAACAAGTTTGGACAACGTAAGAGTGAGTAAATAATGACAGAATTATTATTTGTAAGTGAATTATCCCCTCCTGTCTAACAATGAGTACATGAAACTAAAATAGAACAATTTTCTTGATGTGTAAAAGATTTGTAGATGACAAATTTTTATTGTGCACTGAATTCAAGGTGAAGCTTCATAAAGAAGCATCAAAATACATTCCACTGTGTGACCTTGGAAAGAGGGAGGAGACCAGGTAAAAATATGCACGGTGTTGCGTCATTGTTAACTGGTTAGCCGCATTTATCAGGATTACCTACACGATTATAAACTCATCTTAATACCCCGACAACACCACGTCCATGTACAATAGAATAATAAGTGTTATATTACCATGTATCAACACGCCACACTCCTAACATCGAAGATACAGACATTTCCTACTTTAATTGCCAGGTGTTTAAATACACATGAAAACAACATGTATATCCAACACCATTAACAAATACCAAGACAGATACACAAAGGACACAAAAACTTAAAGAAATGGAGTGTAACGGCTAATCAGAGTCTTGCGGGTTAGTGGTTGGTGAGAATGAAATGATACATTATTAATCTTTCATTAGCCTGCAGGACCGCATCGAAGGCAAGAAAAAATTCAGAACAAACATTAAATTCACAGCATCTCATCAACTGATTGGTGGATTACTAATTGTACGAGTAAGATGATTCCAACAGAAACTCACATGCTACACACACACTAACAAAATAAACAGATCTTTCCCACTATCATCCAATCCACATATGTATTCATTCACTCCCTCGCTCACTCATTTATGGCTCCCAGCACATGCATGCCAATGAAATCACGTAGTTGGGTCACAGTTTTGCATGTCAGGTCATGTGAAAGGCAGGCAGTGCTGGGTAAGGCTGCCGAAGGGGCAGAGAGAGTTGCCGTCTACTGGCCCTCCTCTTCACGAAGGAACTGGAAGACAGATGAGAAGTCTTTGCTGGCGTAGCCGCGTGCGCACATCATACGGTAAATCTGATGGGCCAGAGAGCCCAACGGCACTGGTGTCTTTGTGTTAGTTGCTGTATTCTGAGCAAGTCCCAGATCCTGAGGATAAATGCCAGTAAATATCTGTGAGAGACATACATAACTACAAATTTGAAAGTGTTTTTGCATTTAAGTTCAAACAGGGCCTCAAGGAAATTTTAAAGTAGACCATTATGAACGTAAAATGCAGTCTTAAAAACCCCCCACAATGTTTAACAACGGTGGAAAATAGCATGACTATAGCATGATTGTGTAGGAATGTATCAGCGGTAGCAGTATATAATAAGTGTTTATTGAGCAGCAAATCAGCATATTAGAATTTAAATTTTACATTTATTAGATAAAACAAAACATAAGAGATTTCTCAAAAACATAACTCTTTATTCCAAATGTTTGACCACCAGTATAAAAAGTGCAAAAATAGACTATAGACTTCACTAATCAACTGTTTAGGTTATTGGTTTACTATTGTGTAAGTAATTCTTAGTTAGTGTTCCTGTGGCTCAAGTGGTAGAGCATTGTGTTAGCAGCGCAAGGTTGTGGGTTCGATTCCCAAGGAGCACACGTAAGGTTAAAAATGTTACACTGAATGCACTGTAAGTCACTTTGGATAAAAGTGTCTGCTCAATGCATAAACATTTATTTTAAATTTAATTAAATCCTAATCTACATAACATGCTTCTGTAATAATTATATTAATGGCCTAGAGGACGACTTGTAAAAGACCATGGTAGGAACACATGTAAAGAAGAGAAAGCAAACCTTGGCCATGAGTGTAGTTCCGAAGCCACCCTGGTAGCTGTTTGCGGAGGGCACTCCCTCCATCACTCCCGGGACAGGGTTGTATGTGTCACTCGACCAGCAGCGGCCAGAGCTCATGTTCAAGATCTTCGCCAGAAGTTTCGGGTCAAGCCCTAATCTGTAAAAAGTAGAAAATAATAGAATCTGTACAAAAAGTAAATGTACCAAGACAGCTGTATCATTTAATCATCTGTATCACAGTCTGTGCTGAAAATTTACTTAATCCAGGCCATCCAAAATATAGATGAGTTTCTTCATCAGAACAGATTTGATTAAATGTATACATATTTTGGCTAATAGTGACAGTTTAAAGTTAAAACGCCTTAATAATGAACTTGTTTCTTACAAACATGCAGCTTTATGAACCCTTAATGAACTGGGGTCATGTGGATTACTTGTGATGTTCTTATTAATTGTTTGGACTCTCACTCTGACGGCACCCATTCACTGCAGAGGATCCATTAGTGAGCAAGTAATGCTACATTTTTTCCAAATTTGTTCTGATGAGAAAAACTCATCTACATTTTAGATGGCCTGAGGGTGAGTAACTCTTTTAGCAAATTTTAATTGTTGGGTGAACGGTTTCTTTCAGTAATTCAACCGTGCACTGCACCTGATTCCCAAATTCATGGTCTCCGCTGTTCCAATCATCCCAATGGCCAACAGCATATTGTTGCAGATTTTAGCTGCCTACAAACAAGGAATAGAGAGATTATGTACAGAAATAAATCAGCACCTTTCTAAGGATGGCACTATATTATTAAAGACATCCTGTTTATACCTGTCCGGTGCCAACGTGGCCACAGTACACCACATTAGCGCCCATACAGGTCAGGAGCTCCTTGGCTGCATTGAACTCCTCCTCTGGCCCACCAACCATAAAGGTGAGCTTACCTGAAGCGGCAGCACCAACACCTGAGAGAAATATAGAAAATGATGCAGATCATACTGCACATATCTAAAATACACATATTTAAGGTATAGTTCACCCACAAATGAACTGTCATTAATTTATTCACACTCATGTTGTTTCCAACATGCATGACTGACTTCTGCAGAACACAAAATAAGATATTTTAAAGAATGTTTCTGCTGTTCGTCCATGATTTACAGATTTATATCACGAACAGAAATGTAAACCTTTATTCACTGAAATAAAACTGAAAACTGACTACGTGAAATATGATGTTTGGTCATGTGACATTCAAGAACCAATGCGGTTTAATGTTAGCTGACATTTGAAGTGACGTTATTGAACTGAGTCTACGTTACTTCAGAAGACTTTGGATAAACCAGTCAAGTCATTTGGACTGGACATGGAGCTTGAAATTCTTGGACGCTACAAATTTTTATTGTAAGGACAAAAACAGCTGAAAAGTTCATCAGAATATCTCCTTGGGTTATGCAGAAGAAAAAAGTCCATATGAATTTGAAAAGAGTTTTTTGGGGTGAACCAGACTAAACTCAAAAGTTCAAGCTCCACAGAAGACCTCTCAAACAACTCCACTTCCATTGTTATTTCGACCAAACGTGGCCAATCAGAGAATGAGCAACCTCATGCATGAATTATTGACGGAATGAAATGGTGACTAAAGCTCAAATGTGATTGTTTCCACATCATCATACCAGTAACCCATTTTAAGCTTAAAAGTATTGAGAGGACGTGTATTCAAAATGTAACGCCATCGAAGTGCCATAATTACTCTCAGAGAGGAAAGTTCTATAAATACACAAGCACTTCACCATCTTCTGTGAACACAGACGTGCATGATGTCAGGGACAGTTTGTTGTGGCTCATGTTTCATTAACCCTCCTTCACAGGCGCTAACATAGAGCTGAGAACAATGTCTGCAGGGTCCAAGTAAAGAGAATAAACAGGGCTGTGGATTTCTTATGACCGTTTCACAAACCAAGAGCGGGTCCAGCGGTATGTTAGCCAAACCCCACTGACGCATTTGAATTGGGAGAGGCAACAATTTACGGAAAGCAAACTAGAAGCACATTGTTTTTATGTGCCCAAAGACCAGAGGAAACAACTTCCTGATTAAAAAGAAGGACGGCTGTAAAGCACAAACTAGCTGTTGACGGAGTTAAACATTTCTTGTTAGGTGACAAACACGGGTCGTTTTCACACCTCAGGCAAGTTTATAAGCAGCACACTGATTTGAACACTAAAGTATGTGTTCCTTCCATTACACTAGACTTAAACAGTCAAATCTGACACAAATGGATTGCTATTTAAAGGGGTCTTTTGCTTTAATATTATTTCTATGATCCACTTGTATTATATATATATATATATATATATATATATATATATATATATATATATATATAAACACACATTTGCATGCCAAAGAGAGTAATATTTTAGTTTTCCATGAGTGTTTTGCTCACTTTCTCGGAGCCTTGAACAGTTTGGTTTTGCTGCTGCATCTTTAAGAGACAAGCAACAGTAGCTTTCTCAGGATCTGCTCAAACGTTTTCGGGTTTGTAGTCATGTCAAATTGTTCTTAACGCCCCCATCCTTCAACACTGAATCATCAGGGAAACAGGGAAGAAACTCTAGCCACTCTTTCCTACCACTGGGATTCATTGGAGAGATGACATTACACACAGAGTCTATCCTAAAAGATTAAGGATTATTTGATAAATTTGGATATAACCCCATTTAATCACTGGCTCTGAACCAGGGGGTCTCAGCAAAGACAAAGCAATCATTGTTATATATGATAACTCTTGTTTTAATACACCCATTTTTCTTTGAAGAACCAGGGTTCCCATAGTCTAAAAAACACGTAAGGTAGTCTAATTCTGCACTTCAAATACTAGGTGATGCACTTTCAGAAAAAATGTGGTGTGGGCTGTTGGACACTTCAGTCATAGATATGCTGGTTGACAAACTAACCTTATAAAATCCATATACAATTGAATAGAATACATATTAAAATTTGTGGTACAACTAGAGTCTATCCTCCCATGCCAGGTCAGAAATACAAGCATAAACAAATCCAAACAAACAACATGGTCAGAAAAGGCTGAAAAAAACAGGTGGTGACATTTTGTCTTAATATTAGTTCAAAAAGTAGACCTTCAAAATTCAAGAAGTTCAAAATCTAGACCTGCCACAGCCTTATCCTATACAGTATTATAGGTTTCTAAAATAAGCGATAAATGAGAAATTACGGCATTGTCACTGATTTTCAGCGCTTGTCTCCATTTCCACCACAAGTCGAGGTCACAGGATCAGAACCCAGATGCTAGCTTTTGGTCTATAACTCAAAGAGTCCACACCAATGGCAGGATTAAGAAAATGGACCAAATAAGCCAGGTGATAAAACTCTTTCCAATCAACAAACCTGCAAATCACCCATCGCAGACTGAAACAGAGGACAGAAAGAATAAAACCCTTGGTGTGTCCTGAAATTGGATTTTGCAAATCATTTGTTTTTGTATAATTCTTTACCAAACTACACTATTGCTACATAACAGTGTTGTTGTTTGGAAACGAAGAATAAAAGCCAGAGGATGCTTACGATCAGGCCTGTGAAACTGAATTCCATTATTAACACTAACCTGTGATTGCAGAAACCACAGCGCTTGAATTGGAGCCAAAGATTCTTTAAGAAATTTGTACGTCTTCCCAGACGGTGACTAGTTTCGTAACTGAGACTATGGGTGTGTGTGATTTAGGAAACGTTTAAAACATGCACTTGCACAAACAAACATTGTTTGCACTTACATTTGCGGTTTGTGTACAGTCAGGGTTCATATCACGGTTATGACATACTATGCAAGTCTTTGTCTACCCTTGATATTGAGATGGGTAGGAAGTGAGGGTTCGTCATCATCTCACCTCCAGACACTGGGGCATCCATGAAAACAGCTCCCAGTTTCTCTGCCGCAGCTGCCATTTCCTTGGAGACAGCTGGATCAATAGTGCTGGAATCAATGAGGAGGGACCCCTTCTTCACTTTCCTGTTGTAAAGATATCAGTATTCAAGATCTGTCAAGTACAGGGTACATGTGTCTTTAAATACAAGTTTGAAACATTTCCCACCACAATTATATCAGCCAAAACGCCAATTACTCTTTTATTCAAACCTCTCAAATTAAGTTTGATATTAAACTTCTGTTCAAAGGCTGTGTATTGTGAAAATCTCTAAGACTATTTGGCCTGTACAGGAAGGCCGTCCTTACTTCAGGATGCCGTTTGGGCCTGTGTACACATCAATAACGTTGGGGCTGGAGGGAAGCATTGTGATGATGCGATCTGCTTTGTCTGCCACATCCGCAGGGCTTTCCAGGATCTGAGAACAGGGCAAAAACAGAAAGCACTTCTAATTCAAGCAATGTGAAAAAAAAGATATCTCACTCAAATAAAAAGTTTCTATATACTGTAAGACTAAAATAATATAATAAAGACAACAGAATCATGCAAAGGTTTTTTTTTTTTTACTGCTTATTGTTTTATTATTGCATAATTGCCCTTCTCTGTACATCTGAGATCAGAGCAAGAACAGTCCAATGAAAGGCAAGCAAATTCAAACAAATTGTCTATATTATCAAATTAAAACTAAAATGAAATCAATCATACAAAGCATGTACATAATGTTGTTTAATGCAAGTCAGATGTCCATCGTCCTGACCTGAGCTCCTAGCTCCTGTAGCTCTTTGCAGGACTCTGGAAATACATCTGAGGCTATCACTGGATATCCATGTTTCATGAGGTTCTTTGCCATTGGGTTTCCCATGTTCCCCAGGCCAATGAAGCCCACTTGGGTTTTAGAGGCCATGGACCTGATGCAAACTAAAAAAAGAGACATGAATGATCTAGAATTTCACATTGGATATTTCAGCATGTAACATATGACTGGCGCTAATTAAAATAATTAAAGCATGACGTGCAGAGTCTGAGAATAGATCATGTTAAGTCTGTGCATGTTGACCTAGAGGCAGATATGTGCAAATACACTAGATATTATATTAATATAAATTATTATATGAATCCATAAAAATAAACCATTAAATGTTGATCAAATTACCGTTTACTATTTAAGGCTGAATAATGCTTTGTCCTTTTACACTTGCAGTCTGGTTTGATGAGGCTGATTTATCATAACACATTACATCTCTCTCATAGATAACGCTATCGGAAAAGACTTTGCAGTTGCAATAATTTAACAAATGCCCATAATTCTTTTCAGTGGCGGCTGAGTCTGATCACAATAACTTGTCTTCTTGTGTTTCAGTGACTTTAGCCTAACAGCTATTACCGAAAGCTGCCAGTGCATTACATTATTTCAGATGCTTGCTGTATAAAAAATATGCGTGGGAATGAACAGTACTAGACAAAACAAAACAGAACAATGCGAAGACATTACCCTGCGCGGCGTTGACATGATTATGACACTTTCCAGCTAGACAGCGCGAGCTCCGTAACAGAGCGGCCATGCTGCTTCACCCTTGACCTTCGACTTACAGTGACGCCATTGGAAAAATCGATGATTGACACATGCGCCCTCCATACGTTTCATTAATCTCGGAACTCCTCCTTTCAATGACATTCGAGGGAAGGCGGGACATCCTTAAAACTTATAATAGTTCAACGGGAAACCAAGAATAACTAGTAACTGCTATTTAGTCTGTTATTTAATTAATCTCAACAAACTATTAATTGAATTCAATAAAATGATTCCATCGTATTAATGCCTTATAAATGTATATGCAAACATTTGTCTTATTTCACTACTCAACCTTAGGACATTTAACTCTTAGGGAACTTAATTTAAGTATAAAACTACGCGAAATGGTTTCTTATGGTTAATTAAACAATATATATATTTAGCAATATTAATACGTAGAATTTGAGTGCATCATGCGTTGATAATCATGAAAACCAATCTTTTGCATTATATAATGTCACATTTCTATTACATTGGTCATAATTGTATTAATCTCAGGGAAGAAGACGAGACTAATTGTGTTATCTTCACTTATACAAACAAAAATAGTTTGAATAAAACTCGAATCCAAGTGACAAAATTCTAATCTTGAAACAAGTATATTTTTGTGTAAAATAATATCACACGTTAATCTTAACCTGGTGAGAATGAACTGCGTGAAAATGAACGAATGAGTTGTCGCGGAAATGACGTGCTGCGTGTGTTGTTGTTGTTGTTGTTATGGTGTTGTTCCGGAAACTGCTGACATGGACAGACGGGGATGTGCTAGTGCCGAGACTGGAAAGTGCGTCAAGAACAGCGCTGGGGTTTTTTCTGATACTTTAGCATGAAATTCAGGTATTGTGCCGTCTTTTTATTTATTTTATCGTGTGTACGTTATATGCGTATAAGTCTTTCGTATTTGATGTTAATGACTGTTAATATAATTCTGAGCTCTGTTGTGGTGAAAGACAGTTGGTCGGTCGAGAACGTAACTATCGGCCTCACACTTTGACTCGACTTCGGATATTAACTGATACATTTTTATAGAGAGATAAAGACTGGATAAGATGTGGGTTTGGGATGATTAAACACGTATTGAACGGCAAAAGCTAAAAAGCTGTAATTGTCTTGACTTTATGGTTTGTTATTGTTTAGCCAGACGGCTAAGACGAGCTAAAGCCTGCTAGCAAGCTACATCGACACAACTAGCTTAGCTAATATAGGAAATTTGATATGGACTATATTCGGTATAATCATATATAAAAAAATATATATACTCTGCGGTATTAAACACAATTGTTTTAACTTGTCCTCTTTAAAACGTGATAAACACTCGAAGTTGTAATAAGTGTAAGTGCTAGTAACCTCGGCCTATTAGCAAAATATTAATGTCTAGAAAACAAGGAAAATATTTTTTGACAGTCATTTAACGCTATACATATAACGGTAACTAGTTATTTTGCTGTGAAATTAGTCACATTTCTGTTTGTATTGTGCTATTTTTAGAGTGACGACCTTTGGATTGTCAGGTAAATTGTGTCACGGAAGTTATAACTAAATAGCCGCAGTAGTTTTGTTGTTAAATGATTGTGTAAACATAAAAAACCAAGCATTATACAGTTCTAGTCTGTAAGACACATCATATGTGACGTCACTCGGACTTAAATAAAGGTAATCATATTTTTGATTTGAGATAGAAGAAGAGTTATTCTGTTTTATGAGTGGTTAAAGCACGTTTTCACTCATTCGCATGCTGCAATGTGCCGTGTGGAAAACCTTTTATTTATTTATTTATTTATTTTCTGGACAAGTCATCTGTTTCTGAAAGCGTTTCGGAGTGTAGTGCCAGAAATTTCCTGGCCTGCGTCCCCATGTGCATACTATCCAGTAATTTTCAATACTATTTAGGGCAGATAGTCTGATAGCATGCACATTGGGAAGCAGGGATGTACTCACAGCGCTCTTATCATACACAAGATTAGTTATGTTTCTTTAGGTTAAAAAGAAAAAAAAAGAGCAGAATTAATTTATGTGACATTTTAGACAAGTATAAGAAAAAAAGGTTATATACAGCATGTACATAAAATTTTGCTGTAAGTTTGATTGCAACATATAACTATTGCTGTTAATAATGTTCATCGTTTGTTTGATTACGTCTTTAATTGATTCTTCCATACATTTCTGCCATATGTACATTAACTGACAGTCACCACTGATAAGCGACTACTAAATATATTGTAGAATTGTGAAAAGCACTATACAAATAAACTTAAAAACAACAAACACTCTGGTTACTTGCATAACCTCAGTTCCCTTAGATAAGGGAATGAGCGTTGCATTAACAAGATATGGGGAAGCTCCTGTTTACTCTCTCTCTATATATATATATACAGTACATACCAAAAGTTTGGAAACATTACTATTTTTAATGTTTTTGAAAGAAGTTTCTTCTGCTCATCAAGCCTGCATTTATTTGATCAAAAATACAGAAAAAAATGTAATATTGTGATATATTATTACAATTTAAAATAATTGTTTTTAAATTTATTATACTTTAAATTATCATTTATTTCTGTGATGCAAAGCTGAATTTTAGGATCATTATCACACGATCCTTTAGAAATCATTCTAATATGATGATTCATCAAAGTTGGAAACAGTTCTGCTGCTTAATATTTTTCAGAACATGTGATACTTTTTTAGGATACTTTGATGAATAAAAAGTAAAAAAAAATATTTTTTTTATTTTTAAAATATAAATATTTTGTAATAACAATATACACTACTGGTCAGTAATTTGGGGTCGGTAAATTTTTTCTGCTATCTTTTTAAATAAAATCAATACTTTTATTCAGCAAGGATGTGTTAAATTGATAAAAAGTGATAGTAAAGAAAATATATTATTAGAATATATATTATTAGAATTTTTTTTTTTTTTTTTTATAAATGTAGTTCTTTTTAACCTTTTATTAATCAAATATATTAGACAGCAGAACTGTTTCCAACATTCATAACAAATCAGAATATTAGAATGATATCTAAATGATCATGTGATAGACTGGATGTTACAAGTGACACTGAAGGCTGGAGTAATGATGCTGAAAATTCAGCTTTGCATCACAGGAATAATTTTTTTTTTTTAAGTATATTCAAATAGAAAACTATAAGAAGAAACTTCTTTCGAAAACATTAAAAATAGTAATGTTTCCAAACTTTTGGTCTGTACTGTATATATATATATATATATATATATATATATATATATATATATAATAAAGGAAGAACAAAATGTAACAATTGGAACAATGCTCCTTTTCATTTTCCTTTTTTTCTTCCCCTTTATCACATCCCAGCCCCCAGAACACACAAAAATATATATATAAAATGTAAAATTACAATATCAGAATTCTAATATTACTAACAGTGAGGAAATAATTAACATAATTTGTTTAACCATCATGTCTGATTACGTTATCTTCTCCTTTTAGTTACTCTATTCATATTAGTTTGGGGGAAGAGTTATGCCCTTTTCAAAGAATAAGATAAATGAAAACATTTGGTTGACATTTTCTTCACTTTCAAAAACAGCATCACATCACTAAGCCAGAGTGAATTTAAAGGTGGTTTACTTGATTCACCTCCAATCCAATCGAATAATATTCTTCTCCGAGCCAATAGACATGGAAAAGTTTTTGGGCATGACCACACCATGTTCAGATATACTGTTTACTCATATACTAAATCCTGATTTAATCATGTTAGTGTAGATTCAGTAACCAATGGTGCTTCAACCAGCCAAAAGGGGTAGAACCAACTGCTATGTATGTCAGCACTGAGTGCCATTTTGTCATAATCTTTCGACTGAAGTGACAGTTGTCTGGAGCATTGCCTTTCAAACAGTCTCTCCAGTTGCATTAACGCTAGGGATCTCAATTTTCGATCATTTGCATGATCTGTCGTTTAAATGAATGATCAATTAATCTATTAATCATTAACCTTAATGCTACTTAATGTGTCTATATGTGCACAGTGCAAAAGCCACTCTCAGCTGCTTTCCCACCCAAAGTAAAGGGGTTTTAGTTTGAATAAAATGGTAGTTGCAGGTTTGTGAAATGAATAGATGTGATTATGATCATTTGATAAAATGAAGAGAGCGCGCCGTACGTTTGAGACCATTTTACTTTGTTGACGGTTTCCCGTGATGGAGGCTGCTGAACGCACTTCTTTAAATGGTTTTGTGGTGCTCGTTGTTGTATTTTAAAACTAGGGGTTGTGCACGGATAGTCGAACATTCAAATATTCGTTCTGCTCTAATTATTCGATAAATGATAGTCGAATTTCACAATAAAACCTAATTTGGTCACTTTCTGTGATTCTCCACGGCATATTTGAAGATGTATGCAAGCAAAAAATAATTAATGACTGAATAAGGGGCCATTCACATATAGCGCCTAAAAACACGTGGAAAACGCTAGGCGCGCCGCTTTCTCCTTCTTTCCAAAGCGCTCGGGCGGAAGCGCTCCTGAGGCGTCTGCCATTGCTAAGCAACAATGACGCGCTCTCTCCATGAAGACGCGGAAATTTCAGCAAAGGATAAATGGATTTGCAGCACAAAAAAATCACTCTCAGTAGCTCTGCTCTTAAATTTATTTCAAAATGGCAATCCATATACAGCTATGATCAGCTGTTCCTTCATCTTGTCTGAGCTTTCAACGTTGTTTACGGGAAAGGATAAAGCTGAATGTTTAGTTCTTGTCACATGACCTGCGGTGCGCTTGCGCATTCTGAAAAGTTGAGATGTTTTTAACTCGATGCGGTGCGGACGCGCCTGGAAAAAACGGGACCGCGTCACTTCCATTATTAGCGCGCATACCGCTCGCCTACATTGGAAATAACGAACTTGAACTAAGAATTGCGTTCTTCTACAGTGCTTCAAATATGCCGTGGAGAATCACAGAAAGTGATCGAATTCAAGAACATTGTTGCGGCATCTCTCAAGCAACGAATAAACACAGCTAACTTGGAGAATGCAGTGAAAACTCCTCTTCTCGCGTCTGCCCTAGACCCTCGGCACAAACATCTCAGGTTTCTAGAAAACTTTTTTGAACATTATCAGAACATTTTCCTTGATGCGAGATGCAGCCGCCGCGACCAACGATGAAGAGGATGCAATGCCCACTCATCGGAAAAGGCTGAGCCAGTTCTCCAGTGATGATTACAGAGAGTCCAGTCGAGACATGTGGGAACAGTTCTTGCTGTAGCCATGTATTCCACCAGATGAGGATCCCATTCAGTGGTCAAACGAAAACACCAAGTGCTTCACAAAACTTATTCGCTTAGCACACCGTTATTTGTGAGTCGTGCCAACGTCTGTGCCATCAGAGCACGTTTTCTCTGCGGCTGGCTTTATTGTTAACAGACTAAAGCCTGGTTCACACGGCAGGATAATTAGGCCGATTTTAGCCCCGATTCACCCCTTCCGACAATCTTAGGGATGCTCCGATTATCGTAAAATAATCTGATCAGATATTCCTGCCGTGTGTGGTGTGTAAAGACTGCTCTCCTCTGCTCGGAAGGACGTCGGGACCGCTCCGATCTCAAATCGGGGATATCCAACATGTTGGATATATTTGGCCCAATTTCTTCTTGTGTGTGGTGTCCCCCGAGGACAAATGATCACGCAGCTTGTGGACTGTGGCGTGTAGCCAATCAGAAAGCGAGGTGACGAGGCAGCGAGGAAATACCGGGAAACAAAATCAAAACAGCCGGCGGCATGGCGCACCAGAAAGTCCGGTGGACGTCGGAGATGGAGGACCAACTCGTCGACCTGTGGCAACACCGTGAATGTTTGTACAACGTTTCGTGTAAAGAATATAGTACGTAACGACATTTCTATGAGATAAAACAACAACTCACCTCCATATCATGATGTAGCAAGTATAGTCCATGATCGCGAAGTCTCCACTTCTTTGACCATCGCCGTTATTTGTTTTTCTTATGTTTTTTTCGGTTAAAACCAAAGCACAAACTATGGCCACTGCATCCTCTTCGTCCGCCATGATTGTTTACTCTGAAGTCACGTTTGATCTCGAGGGATTTTGCGAGATTTCCCGTCTGACCTGGGAATGCTCGGGAGTCAAATCAGTTTGTGTGTGATGTGTTGATTTTTGCCGTGTGGCTGCACACCACACACTGTACGACCAAAACTGTTAGACCCGTGATTTTTTATCGCCGTGTGTGGGGTCTGTCAGGTTTGGAAAATCGGCCGACAATTTTAAAATCGTCCCGTGTGAACCAGGCTTAAGGACCCGACTTTCCCCCGATCATGTTTACATGCCTGTGTTTCTTAACAAGAACATGTAAAACAATAGAAAAAAACCCAAAAAAGATTTGCTGACAGTTTAAAAGTTTCAAAGTTAAGTCTACAATAGCCTAATTGCTGCAGGCTGCTTTACGTTTTTTCTTTGTTCACTTTTTTTTTTTTTTTTTGCTTTTAATCTGTACTTTTGTTTGTTTGCACACATTGTTAAAGGTTTTCAGCTACAAAACACGATGTGTAATGTTCAAGCTTATTGGGTTTAAGCTTGTTCAAAATGACGGAAACAATAAGGTGCTGAAAAATAACGTCTGTCTCATTAAACTTAATTTAAATAAACGAAAATTCGAATATTCGTTTTTTGTGAGCTCAAATATTCGAATGTGATATTTGCGGAAAACCCCCATCCCTGTTTAAAACATTGCAATGTTTTCAACTAACATTATGCCGTTTACAATAAAATGATCCCAAACATAATTGTGGCGTGTGGCTGTGCAGAGCAGTCAGTGAACCGCTTTCTATCGCTGCAGGAAAACACACTGTTGCTCACAAGAAACACTTTTATCTGAGTATTATGACCAGTAATTTGATCCTGCTGGATCATGTTCCGGAAAATGTCAGACTTTTGTGTTCCTGTAGGCATGTTTGTCTTAAAAAATCTGGCATTTACGGAGCATTAAATCGTGAAAGTGTATTCGTGCATACGAGGACAGAGCGAGCGCATTTGGATGTTACTGGTCACATTTTTTTCTCTTACTGTGAAAATGCAGGAAGGCAAATGAAAGATTTCATGGCCATGAATTTAGAATTCATTTGATTTATTAATGTTACCTCATTTTAGTTAAATTATGCATTAGGGAACAAAATTAATGAAATATGGGCCACAAATGAATAAGTCTTAAGAACGAATTAACAAGTTAACAAGTAGGAATGAATAGCCTTTGTGTCCTGCAGCCCTGCAGCCCTGCAGCCCTGGAAATTGCTGAGCCTGATATGAAACAATTGTCTGGGTTTAATGACTTTGTTACTATATATCTTTTACTTTCCATGATGGATAATTTTTTGTTGTTTCTATTTTAATGTACTTTTAAAGTTTAAATCACATTTAAATGATGATCCATTTATTGTCATCGTCACTCACAGCCGTTCACACTGTTTTACACATGAGCCGCACGCAGCCCAAAATTAAATAATCGACCATTGATAGCTTTAATCGATTGCATCTCTTATTGACAGTTAAGCTAACATAGATTATTTGTCGACATCCCTAGTTAACACAACATGGGAAACACATTCAATTGTGCCGTGTTATAATCAAGTTCAGAACGAAGCCGCCCTGTTAGCCCAGCCCAAGAGCGCTCATACTGAGGGCTACTGTAAGCATGAGCAAATAATGAGACCCAAGCTGTTAGGCTGAGGACTACATAACACAACCTTTCTCACTTACAAAGAAGGTTATGGCGAGTTCACACTGCACAATTTTCAAACTCATTGGATCGACGTTGTTTTCACACTGTGTGTATCTGGAGTAGCATTCAGTTGCTGCTGGTTTCACATTGCACGATCATCTCAGTTAGGTTCAACCAAAGATGGCGCTTTAGCTCCGCTAAGTTGGCCATGGCCTTGCTGATCGCCTGTGCAGTGGCATAAGTAGCACGCAGAGCCAGGTCAATTGATGGTCACAGCTCTCTGAAGGCGTCAGAACTCTGGCCAGACTCCTCCATGGTGCAGAGAGGCTTAGACTGGAACACTTGGAGCACTGCCATCATGTGAAGCACTGAACCAGCTGGGCCAGCCGATGAATAAGGTAGTCCAGCAGGGCTTAAATGTATGTGCTGCATGGGCTTTTAACCCTAGGGACGATGGAAGGCACAGATGCACAGCAACCGCCTCTCTTCTAGAGGGGGGAGCTTGCTGTAACCTCGTTCTTCTGCACCGTCTACAATGGGGGCATGCCACGTCCTGGTGAGTTCCTTTTGAAATGGCTGTAGGAACAGGGATGGCCGCTGGCGGGAGGATTGTTGCACCACCTTTTCAGCAACCACTCAACAAGGAGGCCTTGGGCAAGTTCTTCTGGGGCCGACCAAGCCAGGTTGAGATCCTCCACAGCCTTGGTTAGAACACAGATCAAGGGTCTGAGGAAGGGTGTCAGGGTCTTCACCAGAACATGCCCACTCCACGACAGCTTCCTTCTTAGATCTGCCAAAGGAAATCAAGCCACTTGCAGCTGATGAGGGGTGCTGATATTCACGTATGAAGAACACCGTTTAATCGAGGCAATAAGGGAAGAATGAAGCATGCGGGACCTGAGCAGGTGTGATTTCACTCGAGCCCCTTGTTCAAGTCCCCCTGCTATGCTGTTTCTTCCTCCTAGGGAAGGGGGAATCAGGAGAGCCGGCTGAGGAGGACCTCCTTCGTGGAAGAAGATGATCTGGGAGTGGAGAAAGGCGAGACTGATGTTATTGCAGTGAGAACATTCCTCCTCTGTGAGCTCAGCCTCTCCGTAGACACTGCAATAATAAATTAATCATTATATTATTGGACTTACTAAAAGATGACACATTTCTTTGTGTGTAAACCAACACATTAAACTGCTTATCAACTCTATATAAGCGATATATATATATATATATATATATATATATATATATATATATATATATATATATATATATATATTAGGACTGAGAAGATGCGCAAATAAACGCTGAAAATGAAGTGGATTTGCGCATCTTCTCAGTTAACAATGGCTCCGTGTAGTAACAGCTGCTCTATGTGAAATCACGCACCTGAGGGAATTTACCGCTGATTAGAGAACCGGCTTTACTGACGAGATGCGCATAACGATCGGCCGATCGTGATCGGAGCAGCCCTAATATATATATATAGCTATATAGCTATATAGCCTCTATAACAGAGCCCTGCACATGACATTCACATCGTCTCTTTTGGATGCATACACACTGCACACTTCTGCCACGCATTATGCCTCTGACAGAGAAGTGTCATCACAAGAAGTATGGAGGTAATGCAGACCCACCCCTAGCGAAGAGATGATCTTTATTGCTGAAGGAGAAAATTCCGACAAAATGGCACTCAGAGCTGACTTATATAGGAGTCGGCTCCACCCTTTTGACGGGTTGAAGCGCCAGTGGTTAGTGCAGCTACACAAACCTGATCAAATCAGGCTTCAGTTTTAGAGTAAACTGGAGTTTCCCCATAGAGTTTTAATGCAACAAGAGAGACCATTCAAAAGGGAACTGAAGAAATGAGTCAGGTAAACCACTACACAGATCTTTATGGTCTCCGCTGGTGAAATGTTATTTAGGTATCACCATAATTACAAAACAAATGACCTTATTTTATAAGTGTAGCTAATATCGACTGTTCACAACCACACAGAAAAAGACTCCGTTTTGTTCATTGCTTACTGAGTCATCATTACCTTATGAGTGTGAGCCGTAAATTATTTTTGAATGTTTCAAACCTGAAAAAAAGTACAAATAAATGGCACAAAACTGGTACATTTCCCAAAGTCTGATAGTTGTGGTGACAATTTGACCCAGTTATCTCAGTTATAATTAATAATGTAGTTAACTTTAATCAATTATTATCTTGATATGCTTTAAATTAAGGGTGGAATGATTCAAGGTAAAAAATTAATGTACAGTCAGTACAGGCCCAGTTGTGTTTGTATAAATCGTTTTGCAATAAAAACTGACATTATATCTTGTGTGAAACTGTTAATTGAACATGTAATAACTATGAAAATAGACAAACTAAGTTGTGTGTTCTGTAACAGGCAATGATTGTTTCATAATGTTACATAAAGATGTTCACCCTAGATTACTGTAGAATCTGGCACAAAGTGTCTCTTTCACTTCTCTTCTGGGTCCTGTATTCCCACAGACACAGCTGCTGATAGACAGATGGCTTTATACCTGGAGGGGACAGCAGCAAGCAGCACCATGGAAACCTCAAATTTTGCCCATGTCATCTTCCAGAATGTGGGGAAAAGTTACCTCCCTCACGCAGCATTAGAGTGCCATTACACCCTCACGCAGTTCATTAAACCACATCCCAAGGACTGGGTCGGCATATTCAAGGTGACACTCACTTTCATTTGGTCTTTGTTTTATACCTTCTCTTTTCTGCCATGTTTTGTTCAATCCTTGGATATGAAGTGTCTACCAAGAGAAGCATAGCTTGTAACTTCACTTGGCTTAGATTTTTCTGTTTCTCATCTCATCACCATTCCACCTTCAAACATGGCACTTACATTTAAGAGTTTATATAAATCAGGGCTTTGTATTGTCCACTTTTCCGGTACAAGTGGATTTTGTGAAGGGGCAAGTGAAAGAGAATTTTACTTGCCTGACCGGACAAGTAACCTGATTAAAATGTTAATAACAAACAATTAGCTTATTCTGATTTTATTACTTTCAGTGTGAACAGTGACTAATAACAGATAACGCGATAATATCAAGGTTGCTTCAGTTGAGGCTCATGCAGTCTGTCTGACTCGCGGAGAAACCAAAACTATAATCACAACAGCATACATAAAGAAACAAACATGAACAAACATACTGCGGTGGAAAAAAAAGAGATAAAAATTCTGTATAATATATGTAAACATCACACAACCAAGAGTTATATTTTCCAGACTTTCAGCTTGATTGCAATTGTGATATTGATTTTATACAACTTTAGTTCAATAAACAAGTAATATGAACTGACTTTCATTTTAGTCACATTATTGATTATTTTTGCTCCATTTTGCTAACGAAAATAGTTCTAAGCAGCCACAGCAGAATAGTCACGCATCTCCGAGCAACTGAATGATTCAGCATAAGGAGTCAATGATTCAGTGAGCCATTCACGAAGACATTAGGTGAGTTCGACTTCACGCAGCATTGCGCAAACTGATTGCTATCTGACTTGAAGCAGTGCATGCTGGTTAGAAATTTTGTCCGACTTGAGACGGCGCCGACGCCACATGACTGTCACGTGTGGCATCAAAGTACCGCGAGAGCGTTTCGAGAGCAGCCGTCTGACTCAGCCGCCGCAGTTTATCCAGAGCGGCTGCAGGAGTGCTGATGACGACACAGCTACAGTAATATTCAATTCAAAAATAATTAATTGAATGAATCAGCTGTTCGAATGAATCGGTTGAATCAATGATTCACTCATTAAGAAAGTGACTTGCCACTTAATTTCTTATTTAAAGTAGCATTGCATTTTTACAACATTTCATATTTGTGTCAAAAAAAGTAAAACAGTAATCTAATAACATTATTTATGCATTTGCAATTTTGAGTAAATATGGAACCTCTTCATTAAACAGTCTAAGTAAATCTAAATGGCACTTTCGATGCAGCTTCTGTGTTTCATCTGCAGTGGAAAGATGGAGTTTGTTGATACTTATTTAATTTGAATAGTAACAACCATATAGTGTCTTATTATTCTAACTTAATATAGGCTATTGATAAAATGTAAAAATTTGACTTAAATTATTGTCCTTCATAAAGTGAATATGCTGATTAAAGTAATAACCTGATAGAGCACTAATGAGACTATTGCTACAGAATAAATTACATTTCTCGAACAAGTAACTTTTTTTTACTTGGACAAGTGAATGACTGATTATTTGTCAAAAGAACAAGCACATGTAGTTATGTAAATAACTATAGTAAATGTAACATTAGTATACTAAAACAGAACTTCCAAGTAATGACTTCCAGAATACCTTTAGAATGAAGGTGCATTGTATTAATATTTTGGTGTCCTGTTGCAGAAAAAAATAGACCTTAATCAGGTTAGACGCCATATTGAATTTAACACAGTTGGAAAAGAGACTGTTAGGGATACAGTCTTTACAGTGGCACACACTGTATAAAAGTACTAGATTGTGTAATTTTAAGTTTCTGAGGTGCTTGTCAACAGAAATACATTTCGTCAGCTAAACTGTTGGTATGTCGTTAAACAGTGGCACAGCCTCATTTTCATTCCTGTTGAAAATTAAATAAGGCGCTACCCAGATAAATGTTACACCCTGACTATTCACATACCTTCCATGCACAGCACCGAGCCAAAAGTTGCGGTGGCCACTTAGGCTAAAATCAAAAGCATTTAAACAAAATTTTCAGTCAATTATGACTCAGATATCATATGTCAACACAATGTTAACCTATTGGACTTTCCGGCCTTCCTTGTTTTACGTCAGACCTGTACTTTTTTCACTTATTTCAGGACAATGCTCATGTCAGCCAAGTTGGTTTCCTACCATTTTATAGGAATCATGTGTAATGTTACTGCAACTTTAATGTCTTGATTCCATTTCCCATCTTCAGTTTCCACAGTGTGGAAATTATAAGGCCCTGCTGTCATATTTGGCAGTGTTACGTTTGGGGAGCCGCCATTACTGCTGCTTAGAATAATGTTGCATTTACTGCTGGCCACTAAAATATTTCCTGCTGTAAAAGATTTTCAGAACCTGATTTCACTCTAGTCTGACTCGGAGAGAGATTACTTTTTTTGTAGGTATTTGCTACTGTTATATATAGTGTAACCCAAATGTCCACTTGATGCATACTAGATGCCAGTTCCAAAGTAGGCTATATAGACGGGCCACTTCTCTTGTCCCTGAAGCCATTCACCTGCTGTGTTTTTTAGGAAGAGGTTTCAATGGAGAGCTCACTAGAAAATAATCTTTTTAAACCTGAAGAAAATGTGTTGTGACAACTGATTGGGTATGTATGTCTTATTCATGTTATTCTTGAAAAACTGTGAATCATATCCAGGAAAATCTCAGTCACAACTGGTTCCCCTTCTAACAAGGTTTTCATCAAGTGAACATGAACGTTTACTACTGGCTTGTATAACAGAACGTGGTTTGAGTATTTTGTGAAAGTGCTTGGCAATTCGCTTGGCAGAGAAGAAGAAGATATAAAATATTACAACTTGCTGGTAGATTGAAAATTCCACTGTGTTGGCATAAAGCTGTGCGTCATGCTGGAGTGTAGTTGAACACGAGTGTGGTCATGACGGTGAGCACGGGAATGAAATATGTGGGTTGGCAGGATAAGCGGGGTGTTTTGTCTCCATCTGCTTTCTGGAGTTCCCCAGCTACTGCTGGATGGGAGAACATAAAACAAACTGCATTTACAGCATCATGGATGTGGACTGTTTGGCAAGAGGAAGTAAAAGTTAGTGGAAGGGGAGTCGAGTGTGGTCACTGTAAGGGTTTGGTGTCTGGGGTTGGATCCGACCAGATCAAAGTGGTGTTTTAGAACATTTTACTTTGCATGGGATATAGAGAGTCTGATGAAGCTGTTTTACGGCCGGCTGTCAGGTCAGGAAGCTTCTGCTTCTCAGCAGCTCTGTCACATTGTGGCCAGTGTTCTTGATTAAAAAAGACAAACCCCCTGTGAGAAACAGATACAACTTTTAAATTCATGCAAGGTGGGTTAAAATCTCCACAGTCCTCAGACCATCTGATGCATATCAAATGGGAAGAGTTGACTGAAATCGCCAGTCCTGTTTTGATTGACTTGGAGTTTGTAAGGTTCATGCCATTTAAATCTTTCAAAGATAATGAAACTTTTGTTCAAGTAAAAAAAAAACAAGATATAAAACAAAATGGTGCGTCCTCCATCAAGTCATATTCATTAAAAAAGATTGCAATGTCCTAAGAGTAATGTTGTGGTAATATCCTTTCAACTTTTAAGGGTAGTGTACTCCCCCATGTCTTGCGTCAGCACTGGTCAATGCATTGATTTCTATAAAGTGAAGCATCAGCTTGAGTTTTTCCTCCAGCGTTTAGACCTCACGTCGCTAGCTCCGCCCCTGCACCATAGCCCGTGATTGGAAGAGAAGATGAGTCGTTTTGAGGGGGAGGGGAAGTTAACGTTTTTGATTAAAGACTACGAGGGCACATGACTTTAAAATTAAGTGCATTTAAATTATCATAAATGATTTATAATAAACACTGCAGTATTCCATTTTAAAATAAGAATTTTACATTTTGATTTCATGGTGACTTTAAGTGTCAGTTTTTCGAAATTGAAATTTATACATTAGCTGAATAAATAAGCTCTCCATTGATGTATGGTTTAGTATGATAGGACAATATTTGGCCGAGATACAACTATTTGAAAAATCTGGAATCTGAGGGTGCAAAGAAAATCTAAATACTGAGAAAATCTCCTTTGAGGTTGTCCAAATGAATTCTTAGCAATGCATATTACTAAGTGTGAGTAACGTGACCCATACTCAGACTTAGTGCTCTCCATTTAACCCATCCAAAGTGCACACACACAGCAGTGAACACACACACACACACACACACACACACACACACACACACACACACACAAACACACACCGTGAACACACACCCAGAGCAGTGGGCACTTGGCAGTCAAACTCTCTAACCATTAGGCCACGACTTCCCCCTATTATGAATCAAAAATTAAGTTTTGGTATATTTACAGTAGGAAATTTACAAACTATCTTCATGGAACATGATCTTTGATTTTTGGCATAAAAGAAAAATGTTTAATTTTGACCCATACAATGTTTTTTTTGGCTATTGCTAAAAATATACCCCAGCGACTTTAGACTGGTTTTGTGGTCCAGGGTCACATATATTTTTTCCATACTATGGAAGTCAGTGGCTACCTTCAACTGTTTGGTTACCAACATTCTTTAAAAAAAAAAAAATCTTCTTTTGTGTTCAACAGACAAAATAAATTCATTCAGGTTTGGAACAACTTGAGGGTTGTTAAATGATGACATAACATTTTTTGGGGTGAACCAACACTTTTAAGAGGAATTTACCTGGGAAGCTCCTACTTGGGCAAGTAGTTGGAGTTGGGTAATCATTATTCTTATGATAAGTTATATAGGGAAAAAATATTCTTTCATGATTATTTCATTGCTTATTTATACATGGTATCTTATTAAAAAAACATTTATTTTGCATAAAGAAACTTTGAAAGGTTAGTGATTAATTTACATCTTAATTTGTTGTTTATAAGCTCATCCATACATATATTAATATTAGTTTTATTGAAGTATGGCACAGGAAATTAAGAGAATCTTTATTTTTTTGACATTTATGTGCTCAACTCATTAATCTGGTATTTCAAACTTCATTTGAAGGTCACATTATATCTATATCTGCTGAAGAAATAGATGCAATTCACAAAGTGAAACTCCATCATAGAGGAATGGCAGTTAGTCCATGAGTAGTACAATGGTTCTACATAATTGTTCTTACTGGCCAATCACAATCTTTGTTTATGATCTGAATTATGATGGAACTCGCATTGTTATGTAGTCTGTCATACAGTTGGATCACATAGTGTCCTGCCCTGAAGGGAAGGCATGTTCCTCCAAAAAGAGTTGACTGATTGACTGCATTTTTCTGCACCCAGAGACACAGAATAACCTCTGGCAATGAAGGACATGATCATAAATCTCAACATGGCTGTGTCTGTGTTGACAGACAAAAGGCAGCCGCATCAAACACCAGAAAATTGCAAGACCTGTTCCATGAGTCACTCGCCTGGAGCATCAGGTAGTCGCAAGGCTATTATCGCCACCTAGTGTTCAGGAGATTAACTGATCATACCTGAACACCAACTTTATGAAAGGAAAGTCTGGGTACTTTTCTTGAAACCAGGAAATCTTAATCTAGTGTAAATGTGATTTAAACAATGGGGAAAACTCCAAATCCTTCCCCCTCTTAGTCACCATTATCTGAGCCATAGCACAGTCTGTCATGACATAAGATGTCATTAGATGTGTAGGGATGTTTTAAAACCTCTAAAGGAGAAATGCACGAAGCATCACTGAATTTGCCTTTTGCCTATTGCTTCTTGTTTGAGCAGGCATGCTGCCTGTGGCTCTCTTATGAAGTTGGAATGGTTACAAAGGGGGTCTAGTTGAAAAACTTTGTCATGTCGGATTGTCAGAACATGCCAACAGACACACTGCACAGAAGGTGAACACTGCTTTATAATTATCCTGTCAGCGCAGTAGTTGTTCTCTGTACTGCATCCTGATATATAGACTCGCTGTACCCAGTGCTGCATGTAGTTAGCAAAGAGACAGAGTCATGGGCCAAGTCAGTGTATCACTGCGATTCAGGGAAGTAGGTATTTCTCCCAAACACTGGGATGCTCTGTTGTTCTCTCTAGAGTTTTATTTGTTTATTCCTTTATTACATGCAGTAGTTCCAGAAGGTGTTTGCACACTTAAACCACATTTAAGATTGGAATTTGCATTCGGTTGTAAATATTAAACCGCATGGTGTCCATAAACAAATAATGTTTACTTTTTAAAACACTTTATAATAAATTTTTAAAAAATTATATAAAGAACAATAATAAATGTGTGTGTTTGAGTGCAGAAAACTTTAGCATCTGTGGCATCAATGTAGACATAACGTCATCAGATATGTCGCAGTGTAGTAACAATGATACTGTTGGAGAAATTAGTGTGTGTATATACAGCAAATGATAATGAAGAAATCTCAACATGTACATCACATCAAAGAGAAAGTATTAGTAGCATTCGTGGATCATACACACACACACACACACACACTTGTTGTTTATATAATCGTTTTCTAAGTATTTTTAAAAAGTAAATAATTGGTTACTTAAAATATAAAATGATACTTAAAACATACTGTTAGTACAACTCTGAAGTGTATTTTTCAAACACTTGATAAAAGTTTCAGCAATTATTGTGATATGAAAATTTGCTACGTCACATGCCTTATTGTTCATATTATATATAATTGGCACATAGTTTTACATATAATTCAATGACATTACATTTTTGTACATTTTGTGTGTGTGGAGTATCCAAAGACTTTTTGGGGACAGTATATACAATTTAATTTTTTGCTTTATTCATTAGATTGATCTTTGTCCTTGTGGTTTATAATATAATATAATATAATATAATATAATATAATATAATATAATATAATATAATATAATATAATATAATATAATATAATATAATATAATATAATATAATATAATATAATATAATATAATATAATATAATATAATATAATATTTATATAATTTGTTTTTGCAATTATATTATTAATAAAAATGACTTTTTTTGATGTTTTTCTATTCTGTTTTCCCCCTGCCAAAGTACGGTAGTTATCCAGTAAATTTAAAAAGGCTAATCATTCTTATTCATCTCGGTCAAAGTATTTGAATTTAATTTTTTAGTCTATATTTGTTTGATTAAAAGAGCTGGAGCTGCTCTCATCCTGGATCTAGTGTAGTTTCTCATGCCATTTTTATTCTCATCCATCTCCTTTTGGTTACCGTTTCCTCCGCAGACCTAAATGAGAGACACACAGGAGCTTGATTTTTGCCCTCCTTCACCCCAAACATCTCTAATGAGTGGAGTTTGGTCCAGGCAGTAATGACGCTCCGTATGGGCCATGCCTTTAATGGCTTCCTGCTCTTTACAGTTCCAGCACCTCGGGCAACTTTTTTGTACAGTTATGGGCTTTCTGCAACACTAATGTTATTGTGGACAGAGGACAGCTGTATGGTTTGAGCAAACAAGCCACACAACGTTCTAGCATGACTGAGCTGTACTGAGTTTGCATTATTTTACTGTGTGTGTTTCTGTGTGTTACTTCCAGGATACTATAGAGTTCCCACTTAGATGCTGATAGCAGGTACTAGGCATGCGTTCACAAACACAGTCAGCCCAATGTGAGTCTGATTTTGTTTGACAGTTTTATGACAGAGGGCTGAAATTATGGATGTATTTTCTGTACTCCCCCTCATCAACCATCAGTTAACAACACATAAAATTCATATAATTACATCTTGGTTTCCATTCTGAAGTATGTATAAAATTTTCACCTATTTTCTTCTTCCTGTTAAGGCTGAGTTGTAGCCGCGCTCCCTCAACCGAACATATTCACAAGGCTTTGGTGAGAAACACGTGGCAGGCAGGCCCCTGTAAAACATAGCTGAGTCCATGTTTTTACACTCTCATCTCAAAGGCTAACTACTAGGCCTCATGGAGATGAGAAAAAGAATTTTGCAACATGATTGGAATCAGGCAAAGGTTAAGACCACAACAGCTTGACAAAGCAATTACAGTCTTCATATTAGTGTATGTGGGAGAATTCACACTTTATAGCTTCAGATTTGCCAAAAGCATGTGAATTTTATTTTGTATATATTGTTATAATATATATATTTTTAGTACAATTTAATTATATTTTTTTCTTACACTACTAGTCATTTTTTTGTGCTTTTAAAAGAAGTATTTTATGCTCACCAAGACTGCATTTATTTAATTTTATTTTAAAATGTATTAAAAAAGGAAACACATTTATTTCAAATTGTAATTATATTTTACAATATTACTTTTTTGTTCAATTTTTTTTTTATCAAATAAATACAGCCTTGGTGAGTATAAAATACTTTTACTAGAAGTTTATATAGTAAAATTACATATATGTGTTATGTTAAATGTTTATATGGATGGATAGTGGTTATATTTATTATAAAAGCACTAAATAATAAAATGTATCTGCGGTAGTGTATATCTGATAATGTTTTTATCCAACTGTAAGATAACTAAAATTTTGGACTAGAGACTTTCCGGAGATTCTCGATTTTGTTTAAAACAGTATAGATTTATCTTAAACCACAGTTCTGTTAAATGCTTGATTCTAATTGATGACAGACATGTTCAAAGCATATGGCTATACTTTTAAATTACCACACAGCTATGAAGTGTCGCGAGTCTTGAACGTGTTACATTTTCATGCCAAATTATTTCAGTTATTTAAAAGGTGGCTTAAATTCTACCACAGCAAAAGAGCCACAAAAACACTAAACGACTAAACAAGCATATGACAAACAATAGGATAAAAATGTCAAACTACTTTATTTCTGAAATGACTTTTATTGCTGTCTCTGTCTTTCTCTCTCTCTCTCACATTCAGATGCATACACACGCATACTCTCATGCACACACAGAACCTTATTTGCAGCATTTCCTCTCAACTTAATCACTGAAACAAGCAACAAAGTTGTACACAGAAGTGTTTTGGTTACGAAAACCTTAAGACGGGTCATCGTGGACCTCCTATTTAATTGAATCAAAATTATTTCCGGCATCACCAAAGGCGTTTCACGTCTCCCCGTCATTGGTTGAGCCAGTGTTAAGCATGGAAAGTGTATTTTAACATTTAAAAAATATTTTAGCTTTCAGTCAGATATGCTAACCTTTTAAAAGGTCTCTTTTTGACAGGTTGGCTGGAGCACTGCTCGTGACTACTACACGTTCTTGTGGTCACCTCTTCCAGACGACTACACTGAGGGAACCGCAATCAACAGATCTGTGGTTTTCCAAGGTAAAATAACATTGTGAAAATGGGGTTTCACGCAAGCATTTCTTCAATGAATGTCATGCCAGAGAGAAGGCCCCTCAAAGCTTTTAATATGTAGTGACGGATGCAATAAAATAGGAAACACTGAGGCCTCCTATTAGAAAGGTTGAAGTGTTGATGGGCAAGTTTTACTGGAGTGGTTCAGGTCACATACTGGAATCTTTTTGAGGGATTATAAGGTTTCTGTGGCATGAGTCCGGATTCCTCATGGCGACTTAAGAAAATATACCATTAAATAAAATGGACATGAGTCATGTCATAAAGCTGCTGTGGAACAGACTAGTAAAGTTATGATGTAAATGATGGACTTCAGGCTTTGTTCATTAGTCTAAGCTGTCGTTCATTAGAGTCCTATGGGAAACACAAATGAGTTTAGTGTAATACATAAGCTGCTCTAATGGTAGGATTGTTCTCTCTGCTTGATTTTGGGGTATTTTGCAGGTTACTACGTCCCAAATGATGATGGTGAGTTCTACCAGTTTTGCTATGTCACACATAAGGGGGAGATCCGTGGGGCCAGCACTCCATTCCAGTTCCGTGCCAGCAGCCCCACAGAGGAAGAACTGCTGACAATGGAGGATGAAGGAGGATCTGATATCCTGGTGGTCACCACCAAGGCCAGTTACCTGGAGGTGAGGAGATTGTTTTCTTCCCGTTACCTACTGAACTCAAGATTTCTTGAACTTTCGTTAAACTAGTCAGTTTTCACATGCCAGGATTGTCACTTTCGGTTCTTTTTCCAGCAAAAGATGGAACAAATTCAACAGGAAAAGAAGGAGCTCTTGGAAAACCTGGACCTACTTCAGAAAGAGAGGGATGAACTGATTGAAGAGAAGGACAGACTACAAAAAGAATATGAGCAGGAGCGAGAGAGCAGCGCTCAGCTCAGGAAAGATGTGCAGGTGAGATGGGACACCGAGAAAAACATGTCACGAGTTTAAAAGAGGATTTTTTTTTTTTTTTAGAAATATATTGGAAATTGAAATGTTTTTTTTTTTCAAATTGTATCGAATGGGTTAAAGAAAGGATGTTTATATATATTTGTCCTCTCAAATATGATGTTAAAAAAAAATATTTTAGATGTCTTAAACAATTTACATCTACGTTCACAGGCTGTCGGTACCCTCTAGTGAGAGTCTCTCTTTACACTCTTTCCATAAAATATAATTCAAATAATTTACAATAGACATGACAATCATCAACATCATTGCTATTTGTTGCTTTTAAGTGGCAATTTTCAAAGTATAAATGTATCAGCTCTGAGGCAGAGCTGGTTTAAAGATGAAAACAAACATCCATTTCTGGCTGTTCATTTTATGACCACACTTTTATATGTTGTTTTATGTGCTGCTAAAATAATTCTACAAATATTCTGCATATGAAGTAATACTGCAGAAGAGACTGGGGTGGGATTTGGAGACCTGCTTTCCCATCAGTCATGTTTGCAGATTCTCAGAGACCACAGAGTCGACAGTCTATTCTGCAGTAGCTCCAGTCCTTTCTGCAGCAGCTGGGAAGACAGCATGCTTATGACTGAGGGAATTTGTGTCTGTACACAGGAGTTGCAGCTGTCTGTCCAGAGCCTACAGGAGGAGAGAGAGGAGGTGAAGAGGAGAATGGAGGAGAGTACGGCACGACTGTTGCAGTTAGAGGAGGATCTGATCGGAGTCACACAGAAAGGCCTGCAGAAGGAGACTGAACTAGACTGGTGCGATTTTCTGCCATATTGGAGCAGCCACAAACAGCCAATCAGAGAAGGCTTGATTATATTAACAAACTAGTGTTGTCATGAGACCGACATTTCCATAGTCAATTCCAGTTAAACTTTGTGATTCTCAATTCCGTAACCACAGCTGAAAACAGTGTACTGTTGGTCCAAAATTTCTATTTAAAAAATATATACATATTCAAGTTTCTTTAGCATATTCTAAATACGTTCCGTGTGTGGCTGAATGATTGATAATGGCTCTGATTTGACAGCCTGAAGGATCGAGTGAAGAAGTTAACCCTGGAGAAAGAGGCTCTTGAGTGTCAGCTGAAGAATGAGAAAGATGAGAAGGAGCTCTATAAGGTAACGCCACTCACTCACTACCTCACAACTTTGATTTAAAGCAGTGCATTTTATTTATTGAGATATAACCACTGACTCAAGTGTATAATGGGTCTGAGATACACAGCTACATTCAAGTGTTGAAAAAACGGATTCTTTTACATTTATTTTTGTATTTTATATTTGATATATTTACTTATTTTAAGTGCATTTATCATTTTAGTTTTTTGAAGTAAAAAAAAAATAATGAATATAATTAATTATAATAATATATTAAATTGTTTTGAATATTCGTGTGTGGAAACTTCTTTATCCTTACTCTGTATGTTTTGGTTTAATATTTGGACGAAATATTTGATGAATAAAACTGACACATGCCCATTCCTAAATATAATTGCTTGATATTTTTATACAACGCTTATATTCATATAAAATATATTTAATTTACCTTAAACCAACAAACAGACATTTCTGAAATGTTGTTTTGAAAAAAAAAATGTATTTATCCATACAGAAGTGGAATACAGACCTCATTCTTCTTTTCCTAATTGCTCTGGCTTGCACTTTGTAATTCTCACTCTCCAATACTCACTTTGTCTCACCCTCTATCCCTACTTTCTTATGACGGTCACAGGAACTGGGCATTAACGGTGCGCTGTAGCCAATGAAACACAGGCAGCCCTCACTTCACAGCAGATGCCTGAGGCAAAAACAGAGAAGGGTGGGAGTAGAGTAGAGTTGCTGCTCTCTTACTGCTGTGTTATAATTAGGTTTAGCTTGCACACTTCCTCACCGCGCGGAAATGCACCTCATTGTAGCGATTGTGTGGATAATTGGGAGCTCGTCCAGGATCTGGACTGGCTTTGTTACACTGCCAGTTTTATGTGCCATGTGCCTAGATTATTGCACAACGGATGTGCAAAGAGAAACTCAAACAGTCTATTTGAATCAAGTATCTCTGTGTGTGTTTGGCACAGATTCACCTGAAGAACCGTGAGCTTGAGAACACTAAGCTGAGTGCTGAGCTGCAGATGCTGAAATCTGTGGATGTGAATAAGGAGAACACCATTGCTCAGTTGAAGGAGGAGCTCACTAGAGTCAAATCCTGCCTGGCAGAGAAAGAAAAACAGCACCGCCAGCTACTGGCTAATAGTTCACCTTCGGTACACTCACCAGCGCTTTTACTTAAACTACATTTCATACATTCAGTGCTGCGGGAATGAATCTTAAAACACAGAAATGAGTTACCATTTTTCCACGTCCCATTTCTTCATCCCAGAGTCAGTCTTTTGTTTTTGGTATTGTTTATTTTTTTAATTACATGTTTGAAATGAGGTCTGTGGTTAACACAATCTCGAGATATTTTCACGTTTTATTCTATGACAAAATACATCAGTAATACCCGACTCTTATGTTTTAAAGCTTTTACTTGTATATTGTAAATGGGTAATGGCTAATTGGCTAAATGAGACTACAGAGGTTGTTGTGGACATTAAATGCCAACACATCAAACAGGGAAACTCATATACTCACTAATATACTTTTTAAGCCATTGCTGTGATTATATTCACACCCTATTCAAACTATTACGAAACTTGTGGCGTTGAATTTGTCTATAACTTAACTTTAGTTTTACTTCTGACAGCTAAGTAAGTATCTAGGCTTAAACATTCAGAAAAGTCGTGTTCAATTGTGAATATTATCTTCATGAACAAAACATGGAGATATCTTAAACTTTTATTGGTCATAGAGCTTGTATTCTGCAATAATTCAGAAGCCAATGGAAATATCCTCAGTGGCTTTTTGTCAGTGGCAGTGTCAACGTTATGGTCGGAGCTGGCTAGAGGTTAACATATTGAGCTATGATCATTCATCATGTTTTCCCCTCTTGATAATTTCCTTCATGCATTCATCTATCAATAAAATTGGCAAAAAGGCCAACATTCAGAACCCATATCAGTATGGTAAACAGTTGAAGATTGTATTTTTTGCCGTTGGCTTCATTTGCAGAAGATATACGGAAATGTGTGCACATTCGTGTATGTTTGTATTCTTATGTGTGTTATTTTTGTCTTTGTCAGGGGGAAAGTAAGGCTCTCAGGGAGCAGCTCAGACAGAAAGAGGAGCAGTTACAGGCAACCCAGCAGCAGGCAAATATGCTAAAAGCTGAGCTCCGTGACTCCTCCAACGCTCGTGACAAAAGCATGGCTGAATTATACCGTATCCGCCTGGAGGCCGAGTCTTTCAAAATGGGACAGATGGAGGCCCAGGCTGAGTGTAGCCGCCTGGAAAAGCAGCTGGAAGAGATGAAAAACTCAACCCAGCAGGAGGCGGTAAAGAGATGCACACCTGTATGACTTAGCATGTTTCTAAAAGGAAAAACTGACCAGGCCATGATTGCAATTATATTACTCCAGTATGCCTTAGTCACAAAAGCCCACACTGTGTACCACTTATGACGATGAAACTAAAGAATCTTATGAACTGTTCTATCTTCGTTTAACTGCGAACCATTATTAACTAACTAATCTCTCTTTCCCTCAGCAGTGTAAAGAGTCTGATGGGTTTGCTGTTGTTGAACTGCAGAGAGAAGTTGAAGATTTACGGCTCAGGCTGCAGATGGCTGCTGAACACTATAAAGACAAGTATAAGGAATGCCAGAAGCTCCAGAAACAAGTGGTCAGGCTCACTGAACCGCAAGAAGTGAGTAAACCCTCAGTTTGCAGTTATATAGCCATACCACCTGCAGAGTCTTGTGTTTTGAGTTTTTAGCTGTTTGTTAGTTTTTAGAGTTAGCCAACTCTTGCGTTTTGTCTCAGGTGAAGAGAAGTCCAGGGTCTGAACTGGCAGCTGGTCCTTTATCTGCCAGTCCAGAGGCATCTGCACCAGGTAAGTTCGTACTAAGCAATACAAACTACAACTTCAGAGTGTTTAGGACATCGTATGGACACGCTGTTGTGTTCTCTGGATTGCTAACAGGAAGCCCAGGTACTTCAGATGCTGTGCTAGATGCCATCATTCAGGGCAAGCTGAAAAGCGCAAGCAAGGATCCTGAAAAAAATGACAAATACAGGAAATGCAAACAGATGCTTAATGTGAGTACTTGCCTTTTGCTCTCCTGTCACTGACATACTGGATCTGCTTGATATACTAGTGTAGGGGTGTAATGATCAATACATCGATCAGATGTCTAACAATCTATAATCTTAAGATCTATCAATGGCACATGTAAAAGGGCATGCACACAGATTGCAGCGAAAACTGAATTAAGTTCTCTTCTGCTTTTTTGTGCTTGGATGAACAAATATAGACAAAATGATTACATAATTTTAACATTTATTTTTCTACATTAATGTATTATTCTATAATAGGAGTACCTCATTTTTGAGGTTTCCTAATGAGGTTTTACACTATTTTACACATTGCACATTTAAGCACAGAAGCCTGAAAGACTTTCATGACTATTGTCATGTCATAAGATTACTGATCTTAATTTTTTGTATTTAATTTTATTTAATTTCTCCAATTACTTATTTTTCATTCTTTAATAAAAAAGAAAAAAAGAAATGTGTTTATTTAACAATTAAAATAAATAAATAAATGTAGGCCTTTTTTGTTGTTGTGAATGTCTGAGGTACAAGCACGTGGAAATTTCAGATAAATGTTCATGTTGTATGTATTTTGGTTAATAAAAATGTAGATGGTTATACTCAATATCATAAGATCGATAAATTGATCGACATACTGTACTCCAGAATCAAACGTATCAAAATCTTATCATAGAATTTTTTGAGGTATTGGTAAATATCATAACACTGGGTATGAGAATCCTATCGTGACGAACCATCTGATTTACACCCCTGTAAGAGTACTTGTCATATTCCTCCGCAGGAGGAACGAGAACGCTGCAGCTTGATAACCGATGAGCTCACAAAGATGGAGGTGAAGCTAAGAGAGCAGAAGAAAACCAATGAGGGCCTGCGAATGCAGCTGGCTTCTGAGGAGGATCGCTACAAGGTCAGCATCACCTTCTGGTCCAGAGTTTAAACTAAAACTTAATTCTGTACTGTACTAGAGGACATTTGGGATTAACAAGCTACTATGTTATACAAAAACACAGATAACATTAAGACGTGCTGCATGAATGAGTGACACAATTAAAGACCGATGACAATCTGGTGACCACTGTTCATATTCCATCAGGTCATTTACTGTTGTTGGGCGAATTCTCATGGGTGAAGTCTGTTCATTTCAATAGGGATCCATGCAATCAATAATTTAATTTGAGGGTGAAAGGTTTCACCATGCAGACTTCACAACGAAGTTGTTAACGTGGATTCACTGAAATCATACATCGCTTCACTATTGACCCTAGACCATGAACCATTTTGCCTAATGAAATTTTGCTAATGGGTCTACATTTTTAGGCTCACAGCAGTCCTTCCCCTTTCTGGAAAAGAGCCTAAGCTGGTAGATTTTTTGGTACACAAAAGCTGGTTTCAACTGCACCTCAAGACTGTTTAGTTTCTTATAGCTATCATCATTATAGCTAACTTTAAAATCAACATGAACTCAAATATTTTATGCACTCATTTTCATCAGTCGGATTGAATCCAAACAGATTTCAGATTCTGAAAGTTCTGTTTGTAATTATATGTATCTTAAACAAAAAAGAAAGCTAACATATATGTCAGAAGAGGAATTTTTTTTTAGCAAATAATTAGTTAATATTCTTCTCCACTGAACAGTTCTTAAGATGTGAGATGTAAATAAACATATGTTAAACTGTTTATGACCTTACAGTGATAAATGAAAATAGTTTAAGCAAAAACCTATCCACGCAGCTAGATATTTGCCCATTACCCCAATTTTGCCCGACATGTAAACACCTTATCCTTTGTTCCATTGGCTAATGCACATGTGTGACAGGAAAGTGTCCGTACGGCAGATTATTGGGGATTTAAATGCATCCAGCCACAGTGAGTGTGTGTGTGTCTATATATATATATATATATATATATATATATATATATATATATATATATATATATATATATATATATAGGAGGAAATATATAAGCTGACTCTTTCTTGACCCAAGAAAAAATATCTTCTCATCTCGTGCGGGCCATACAGGACAAGTGGTATGTGACTGAATGAGTTTCCTGCTGCACTCTTGGAGTACTCTAGGGTTTTTAACGCTTTAACATCACAACTCGAATAACAAATGGAACACTCATGCAATAGATGGATGCTTACATTTTGACATCACCACCGGGAAATTGATTTTTGATTGGATCATGAATTGAGAAATCAGCCATTGTTCTATAATACATTGTTTCATTTCAATATCATGTTCATTAGATGAGTCGCATTCGATTATGAACGCGATATTGCGTAGCTGACAGTATTATTATTTTTTATTAAAGCCAGCTGTGAGGTTTTGAAATTCCTTACTTTCCAATAAAAGCAGTTTATAAACAGAGTAAATGTCCCCTCAGTACATTTTCTATTATAGCACATAGCTAAAGTGACATTCAGCTGTGCTGTTTTTTTCTCTCTGGTATGTTTCGAACAATATGACTCAGATCAGAGGGAAATGTGATCACAGATAAGCAGACCTTCAGATGTTCTGATAAGAGATCCAGGACGACCTTAGTACCGTTTTCTCCTCCACACTGTTTATTGCTGCACTGAGTCAAGCCCGATATCATTGCATTAGCACAAATACACTGACAGTGCTGGTTTATGAGCGTGTCACCGAGGAGACTGACTTTTACTGCTGTTTACATGAGACATGGAGACAGTGGAGGAAGGACAGTTGGGAGTCCTGGGATCAAGACAGGATAATGCATCTGCTGGCTGCCTCCCTACACAGCAGGAGACAGAGCGAGGGACTCGGTTCTGTTTAAGTAGTAAGGTCATGTGCAGATCAGTGGTAGTCTTCAGGCTAAGTTTATGGTTTCTCTGCGTGACTCATGTGGAGCCATGCAAAATCCATCTTGTTTAACATGGAGATATCATTTTTTTTGGTTTACTAGCAAATAAGTACTTAATTCAAATCCCAAGCATATCAGTTGCAATTATTTTATTTCATTATTTTATTATAACATGACTCTGTAATACTTAACTCTGATTGGTCAGTCATACATATTTTTATATAAGAAAGGGTATAATTGACTATTGAGTCAGGCTACCATTTTATGCATTTATTATTTTTCTTGTGCAACTCGTTTTTTTTTTTTTTTCTCTTTTGCAACTATCAGGTTACTGAACAGTCAGCCAGTCTTTATTGGATTACTATTTAAATGTTATTGATTTTTTAAAATTAAATTTAATTATTATTTAAATATTTAAAAAAAAAAAAAATATTTAATAACTAAAGCATTTAGATTGATTTACGGCAATTGATTTAAGTAAATAGTATATTTTAGAATTTATTGTAAAGTTATCCATTTGAACCGTTGGCAAAATATATATATTTTTTTCAAATTCACTCATGCACGTCACACTCAATCCCAATTAATATTAATCAGCTCAATAATATATTTTTTATATGAGTATATCTGACTGTATATTATTTTGTAAATATTAACCAGTTATTCTCATTCTAGAGTCAAGTTGTTTCACTTTTCACGTTAAATAATGTTTTAAGCAGATCTTTGTTTTCTGATTCCAGAGCCAGGTGGCAGAGAAGGGCCGAGAACTCAAGGAGCTGAAGGACAGTCTTTTTGCGTTGACCAAAGAAAAAGAGAAGCTAGAGAGGGTGCGTGCTTTCGTGTTCATTTTAAAAATGCAGCTGTTTTTCTTGCTTGTTGTTTTATTCTCAGGATCTGGTTTGGGTTTAACATAGCTCTCTAATCGGGCAAGCAGTCCTTATTTTCCATTCAATTACCCTGGACCACAGAGAGGGACGCTTAGTCGAGGTACAACGCAAAATTCGACGCTCAAGAAGCAAAATGGCCCAATTTGAGGTTCAGGCTAAATGAAATTGGCGCCTGCCGAAGACTTCAATAAAAGGCAGAGCCCTGCCTCCCTTTGAACAGGCTGAGGAGTTTTAATGAAGGGAATAATTAAACCGTTTGTGCGAGGGTGGCAAGTTACTCTACTCTGCTGTGGCGAGTGATGTATTGTCTGGACGCAAAGATAGAGGGAAGGATGAAGACAAGGATGAAAAAACCGAACCTGACTGTATTGTCAATACATCATGGGTGGCCTTAAATTAAAATTTGCTTTCCATTTTGTCTCCTTTGGGCCAATTTCACCCCGTTTAGCTTGTAATTGGCATTTTTACATTTAGGTTTCGATTGAAATGTGTGGATCGGGTAATTAGCTATTGATTTCAGCAACCATTCTTGAAGCAACCCAATACTTAATAGTCATTGTATTTCCTATGCCCTTATCAGGAGTTGCAAAGGAGTGTCAGCAGGGAAGAAGAACATGAAAACAAAGATGGCAGTGTGGATGTGCAGGCAGTTTTCTTGCAGTACGCGATGCCGTACCCTGAAGATGACCCATCTCCTCTGCTGGTGCCCCAGCGCCCCACTGATCTCATGTTTGGGAACCCGTACTCTTCTACTGATTCAAGGGGTATCTATGCTGCCAATTCATCATTCGTTTCAATTGTTCCTTCTAAATGTGGAATGAATATTTTGTGTCTAATATTATCACAGAAAAACATTTTCATCTTTTGTGACTTAAGGCTCCAAACACTTTTTAGGTTACTGTGCATGTATTCCTTGATTGCTCCTGAGCTACAAGGTTTTCTTGAGGTATAAATCTAGGTATTAAGTCATTAAAGGGTTTCCTTTCCTGATAGATGGAGCCGATGGAGAGTTCTCTGATGACCAGATGCCCCGACTGCCCCCAGTTGGGCCTCCATCCTGGGACAGCAATGTAGTGTGCATACAGCCCGCCCGAAACCTCAGCCGCCCCGATGGACTGGAGGAACCAGAAGAGCCGCAGAGCACTGTGAGTTCAAAACGGCTACCTCCACGATCAGCTGTTAGAAGTGATATAGAGGTGGGAGTAAGGTTTTAGTCAAGTCAGAACTGCAGATGGACTGTCTTTCTTTTATCTGACCCTCTCTCTCTGCTGTGCTGGCCTCCGGCAGGGCTTAGCTAAGCTGGCATTATTAAAGCCCTGCTAACCCAGAGCAGAGTCGTTAAGGAAGTGCTCACGCTCACATCCAATAGAGCTCATTAGCCTTGTCTGGATAACAGTGGATTTACCAAACTAAACATGGAAGAGCTTGTCAGTTTGTGTAAAACAGTTACTTTTCATCTTAAGTGGCCTGTTCGCATCATGTTTGATGTGATTGAAGTATACACAAAAAAATTTATGTACCAGTAGTATGATTGCAAATTTAAGTCGTTCTCTAAAAAGTTATACCTGAATGAATTTAAACTTTTTTTTTCTGCCAAAATATTGACTATATACATATAGATAAATTTGCTAAAACATGAAATATACAACAGAGCGTGTTGAAACCCATAATGCAGTGCTCTCAACTTGTACTTCCAGTTCAAGATGAGTCGAATGAACCTTAAGTAAGATCAACCACAAAAATGAATCTCATTCTTAAATGAATAGTTCACCAAAAAAAAAAAAATTCTATCATTTACTCAACCTCATGTCTGATTGGAGTACTTGAGTTTAAAATGTTTTGTATGCAGGGTTAATGTGCAAACTACTTGACTTTCATTGTATTTATAATACGGTTCATATATTTATATAAATACGATTCTTTTTAAAAACGCACCCCAGATCATTGGCCAATATGCTATGACTTCCTCTTACATAATTGCATAGGTTTATCATTTTTTGCTGCATCAACAGGATTTCTTGCGGTATTAATCATTACCAGTGAACAGGTTTTAGGTGGTTTTCGTTGACAGGAAATATTTTTTTTCTTCTCTCCCCAGCAAACCAATGATGAGCCTCCAGCTGCTGACCCTGCAGAGTTCCTCGATGGACAGATGCCATTCTGCTTTGAAGCCAGGTAAGAACACACACAAACAAGAACCTCGCAGCTGTTATCTATCATGTGGTTGAGCTTCGTTGTGGTGTGAGTATGTGCATTAGCTCAACGGCCCACCCACATCGCCTTCATACAGATGCTGTTTTACTTGCCTTTACTCTCCTGTTGTTCCAGCACTGGCTCATTCACACCTTATCACACTCGATAGACACGTTCGGACTTTATTTTTTCTATTTCTAATACAGTTAAATCTCTCTGTCTCACAGTGGAGAGCAGAAGCGATGTCCGCTGTGTGAAGTGATCTTCCCTCCTCATTACGACCAGTCAAAGTTTGAGGAGCACGTGGAGAGCCACTGGAAGATCTGCCCCATGTGCAGCGAGCAGTTCCCTCTCGACTGCGACCAGCAGCTCTTTGAGAAGCACGTTCTCACCCACTTCGACAGTAACATGCTCAACTTGTAGTCCAGAAAAAGAGGACTTGCCTCCACTTCACATTTGTGTTACAGTTAACAGCCACTTAGCATGTTTAGCTTAGAGCGTTCATCTGTAGAGCACTGATTCTTTATTTAACACAATCAAGGCAAGTCTGGATACTGTTAATAAATTCCAAATGACTGAATGATGGATTTGGATGACATTTTAGGCTCTTTAGTTAAGTCCATTTTAATTGGGGATCACTTCGGTCAATAGGACTGTTTATTCTAGTTCACTTTAACGCTTCTTATATCAAAGTTAGTGCTTGGACTTAATACTTAAGAACACTGAGCAAACCATCCCCGGGTTCCATAGTTTGAGTCAGGTATCGTCTACTATAGTCTGTTTCTGTCAGGCCATGTATGTGACCAGCTAAGAGGGTGATTCTATATTCTAAAATGATTTGAGAATAAGCTTTTGAAGATAAACCTTGATAATCAAGTTATTTGAGTTAGTGTTTTTCCTTTATCTATTTAAATCACTTATTTTAATTGAGTTGCATGCTCACGTTTCCTGTGCACTAAAAATCACAAACCTTTTTTTTTCATTTCTTTAGTTAAATACTGTCTCTTACTGTGTGAGTGTGTCTTATATACTTGATTTAAACCAATAAAGATTATACTGAAGCAATATTTATGCTGGTCATACTGGTCATGTGGAGTTGATCGAATTGAAAGTGTTTTTTTTATTAAAGTTTTTAGAAGTTGTACCACCAGATGTTTGGCTATATAGCGAATACTTAATGGGTGTAAATATATAATTTCTCTCTATTCTTAAACCAAAACCGACCAAAAAAGGGCAAAAAATTAAAACATATCAGAGCCCATTTTAATATTTAAAATGAAACCAGGTTTACATTTATGAAGCAGCTTTTTTTTTCTTCTTTTTTTTCAGTTTTGTTGCAGAAAATGTCACCAGTTCCAAAACAACCCCTGGTGTCTGACTTCGTTACACAATGGAACATTGTTGTCCAGAAACTTAAGAAAATATCATTTAAAGCACTCACATCAAGACAATACATTAAGTACACAATATATGAAATACTTCCCTCTGTACTGGCAGTGTAATACTGTTACAATGTTGCATCTAAACCGATACTGCAATTCCAACAACATTAACGTCCATGCAGTGATGTCATAATGAGTGATTGGCAGGTCCTGCTCTGGCTGGGATCTCTGGAGGGTCTAGCCACGGTTCATTCATACCACCCACAAGTCCAAAAGCGAAACAAATCAAGTACCTTTCTGATTCAAGGTACGAGTCCATACATGAAGATCTTTGGGTCGGTTGTAACTTTACATCACCCCAGTGACAGGTTAGGGGTATAAAAGTCACATGGCCACACCAGAGACAAGCCAGAATTGGGATGAATTCACAATCTGAATCACTTGGCTACACATATACTATACTGGAATGCTGTGGTGTACCACAATTCAAGGCAACCAGTTTCAATAATCTCACATCTTAACAAGCACACTGGAGGTAAAGCGAAAGAACGAATTCCCTTAGCTAGAAAAAAGAAAGAAAAATAACCTCAGAAATGGAGACCTCCAAAGCACCATATTAGTCCTTTTGAATTTCGCAGCTGATTTGCAGAAAACATTCTGCAATTTGTTGGCAATACAAAATTCCCTAAACATGTTGGCAAATGGTCTCTACAAAGTGCTTTAGGTTCTTCACCAGATCTCTGCGGAGTTCTAGATCGCTCTAGAACAGTCCGGCCACAGTGGACCTGGGAAGAGTGTAACAGCCTACTCTAAAATACTATCAGACAGGATTATAGTTCTCAAATGCTGGCGATTTGTCACCTGAGAGTCATTTGGTGCTGTAACTCATAACTTTTCTGAGAGTAATGGAGAAGGTGAAAGCACTACCAAAAAACTGCACATCCATAATCAATCCATATCGTCATCTCTGAAGATCAGTTGAAAATATACAAAGGAATAAAGTATAGAATTTAAAATCTGACTATGAAACTTATAGAATATAGTTATATACACAATCTTTAGCTATGAATGTTGCTTATATGGGGTAGATATATATTACAAACATTCAGACGTTTCAAGCCTTTCCTATTTTCAGTTTTTCTCACACAGAGACTCGTGTTCACGCCAAATCCTTAAGCTTTACTTCTTTTCGGCGTCAGGCTGGTTATCTAGTCACGATTCTCTCCTTTCCAAACATACCGTCAGTCTTTTACAATAAGCACCTAGCATCAAACAAAAAATTTTTTAAAGAAGAAGCAAATGTGCAAAAATACAAAACCGTTAAGATACAAATAAGCCAAAGAGATGATAAAGAGAACAAAAATGACAGAATGAAAACATGCGATTCAAAATGTAGTGTTTTGATAGAACGGTAGAATCAGATCCTCCTCATGGAGGTACGGAATGACACAGGGATTCAGGGAGTCTTCCTTGAGGAAGAGGAATATAAAAAGATTAAAGTTTCCTCCTCATGAGGAGTGGAGGGAAAAGGGAGGTGAAAGAGTCATACTCTTGAAAGAGCAAAAAATAGAGAGAGAAAGACAAATTGTCCTTCAGATACACTGTCCAAAAAATGGAGGACAAATTGTGTCAAAGTTAATGGACAGCCACAGCTGCTGGTGCGGATGGATGCCGAGGTGTTCTGTTTGTTCTGTATATACATGTGTTGGAGTGTGTGTGTGTGTGTGTGTGTGTGTGTGGGAATGTCGAGGAGGATGTTGGCACTCTCTACTGCTGCATCTTGCGGATGATGTCGGCAGAGACGGGCGGGTGGAAGTTGATGGTGTGGTGTCGAAGCCCCTGAGAGCTTTTGTAGCTTTTACCACACCGGCACTTGAAGGGCTTCCGAACGCGGATCTGAGTGCGGTGGCCGTTCTTGGCGTGGTACTTAATACCATTCACATTCTGCAAATGAGAAAAAACAGAGAATTTCATCATTCAGGTTAGACAATAACTGACTAGAGAGAAAAAAATTCAATGCATTGTGATTTATATATATATTTATATTTATATATATATATATATATATATATATATATATATATATATATATAATTTTAAAGTTTAGATTCAAACTAGATACAATTTTGTAATACTTTAAATTTATCAAACATAACAGGCAAGACATTAATGATGCTAAAAACTATTTCTATTTCAAGTAACTATTACTCCTATTTATCAAAAAATTATAAAAGATATGTATCATGGTTTCCACAAAAAGCTTAACTAGCACAGCGTTTGTTATTATTGGAGTTACTGTGCAACATTGATAGGAAATACATATGTTTCTCGAGCAACAAATGATCAGAATGATTTCTGAAGAATCATGTGACACTGAAGACTGGAGTAATGATGCTGAAAATGCAGCTTTGCATCACAAATAAATTACATTTGAAAATATATTCAAATAGAAAACCCTTCTTTTAAATTGGGATAATATTTCACAATGTTAAAGGATTTCTGTATTTTTTTGTTAAACAATATAATAAGAGACTACTTTTAAAGTTGGCAAACATCATGAGGTGACTGTCTAATCAGAAGTGGAAAGACTGCACATTTAAAGGTCTTTCAGCCAATGGAATCATTCTGTCGTCTAGACAGACTCAAGTCAGCGCAGACGGGGCAACTGCAGCTTACACCGTGCAAACACATGTTCCACAAGTGTTCAATTCTGTATTGACATCGTAACATATCATTTATCAATAATCTGAAGGCAAACAAAATGATCTGAGAGTAAAAATGCACTGTAATCATTCCAGACGCATAAAACATCCAGAGCTGTGTGAAAACCATCAACTGCTTGTCTGCAGTGGAGACCAGGCACCGACTGAACCCAAATAAACCCAAATCAGAGCCACATCTAACAGGACATGCAAAGACACTCTCATGGCTGTCATCATCCATTTCCTGTTCCTCTTATTGAATGCAGCGCTCGCAGGCTGCACATCATTTATCTCAGCTGCAAGAACTAGACAGCTGTGGAAAATCTCATAAAACGCACAGTGGCCTGCTTGTATGCTTTTAAAATATATGTAAAGCCTCCAGTACCGTCCTCATTACAGCTCTTAGTGTTAGTAAAGAACCCAGCATTCACTGTTTGATCATATCTGTGCCACTGGTGATTGCTATTGTTTATGGAATCACAGGAAATGAAAACCCAGCTTTAAATAATGGTGCTAATAGATTTGAGGTCCGCGAGAAATTATTTTATTTATTTGATGATATACAGTACATGCACATTACTGTTCAAACGTTTGGGACATTAAGTGTGAACTGTCCATTTATCATACAATCCTGAAAAAAATACATTGTTTCCATAAAAAAAAATATTAAGCTGTTTCAGCATTGATAGTAGTAAGAAAAGTTTCTTAGTAATCTGCATATTCGAATGATTTCTGAAGGATCATGTGACACTGCAGACTAGTAATGACTACTGAAAAAATTAAAATGAAATAAAAATCACAGGAATAAATGCCATTTTAAAACCTATTAAAATAGAAAAAACTGTTATGTTTAATGTCTAATAATATTTCACAATATTACTGTATTTATGATTAAATAAAAAAAGAAAATGCTTATCAACCCCAAACTTTTTAACAATATTTATAACTGAAATAATTTAAGGCATATCTGAAATAAAATGTGTTCATTAGAATCCGTCAAAATTAGATCCTTAGATCAGGATGTCTCCAGTCATGAATTTTTTCCTCAAACCTACAAAAGTAGATATTTTCAGCCATTTTACCTTGTATCTCTTTTTGCAGCCAGGCACGGGACATGCGAACGGTTTCTCATCCCCTCCGTTCATGCACATGGAGCTGAGGATGGATTCAGAGCTAATGGCACTTTCGGTGGTCCACGACTCGTCGCTGTCAGACTCTTCGTATTCTGCTTCCTCCTCATCATACTCGCTGCCTGAGAGTACACAGCAAATCATCGTTTACTAAAAAATCGTGTTATGACGCATGAAACCAGATATTGAAGCACTACTCCGCCAGAACAACAAAACAGCGTTTCCCATCAGCCACCGCAACACACAAAAGCTTTAAGGAAAACTGGAACAGCTGTCTTTCTCACAGTACCCACAGTGCCCAGTGTGCGTTTGCCTTTTATGAGAAAGAATCTGGAAGGTCTAAGGGTTAAAGCACAGTAATAGTATGATACAAGCAATTTGGAGACTATTTAGTTTGGGTTCCAAACCCACAACAATAAAATGCTTAAAACATTTAATCGTGGGAGAGAGAGTGTATTTTGCTCTGGAGAAGCCCATGGGAAGCTGCAGCTATCTTATTTGATTATCCATTACATCAGACTATCAAAGCAGCAATGCAGGTTTAATGGAGCTATTAGACTAAACCTCTTCTTTCTAGGAAACATAATAGAGGTGCATGTGTGTGTTTGGTGGGAATACCTGTGGGGGTGCTGCTCCTGAATGAAGATGAGGGTGTGATGGGCGGGGTCACGGGCGGGGTCAGGTTGCCGCTGTTGTGGCGAGGGGGCGTGGCCACGCTGTTGCGTGAAAGGCTGCCCATCAGTGAGAGGGACAGCTTTGGCTGAACTTTCTTCTTCAGAGTCTCGTGCTCCCGCCGCGCTGCATCCGTCATAAACCTAGACAGGGAAGCAAACTTTATTAGATGAAGTTATAGCGAACACAAAACAAAGACCTATTGCTTAATGGGCATTTCAAACATGAAAAGTCACAGTTGTAAATTAAAATACTTTAATCCGGCCAGACAAACAGTACATTTGCCATCACACTTTCTGCGCAATTAATTTCCACGGCTTTTCTAGCTGTTTGTGATTACTGGATAATGATCGAAAACAGCTTTCCAGCCAATTGAATTTACTCACTGCAAAAACCTACGTGATGTTTCTGGGGGGAAAGTAGAAGTAAATAAACAAATGAAGTCCATGAAGAACCAAGAGTCTATCTATCTGGTACAATTCAGCTGCTTCAGGAGTCTAATCCACCTTACAACAATCCATTCACTCGAACTTCTTTTGTTGCATTATAAAACTGTCAGTAAATGTATGTAATAAGGTATAAATGTTCACACAGACATTATTAAAGCTGGTGTGAAATTAACAGATTACCAGCAAAGCCACATAAAGCAACAATAGACGGACACAAGTGGCTCCTCCTTGTTATGCAACTATTTCCACCACCTTTCAGCCTATTAAAGCTGTTTAACACTGGAACTGCTTCTGTCTCAAAGCTCAGAGTATTCCTGCACAAACCACATTCAACAGAGTGAAACAGAGTATATGAAGACGTGGGTACTGGTTTGAAGTTCATTTCAGCTTCATAAACTGACCAGATCCCTCAGAAGATGACCACACACGACCATTATTCAAAAACAACAGAATCTTATTAAGGAAAATGCTGGATGCTCTCAGATTCGGTTTTGTCAATTGGTCACTTTTGTTCAGTTTTAAGGGTGAAAAACCTGTCTAATAATCACCTGATTAATTACTATTTTGCTATATTCATAGCCAGCAGGGTTATAGATTTTTTTATTTTTACTGTAATTTTGTAATATATTACATATAAATTTTAAAGATACAGTGGTGTGCAAAGGTCTTAGGCAATTTCTATTTTCATAGGCCATGTTATTATATTTTAAAGGAATGTTTCCAAAAAAGTTAAAGTCTCAAACTCACCCTCAAATTGTTACCGAGACTGTATGATCTAAACCTGTATGAGTTTCTTTCTTCTTCTGAACGCAATAAATTATATTTTAAAGAGTATGGGTAAGCTGCTGGTCCCCATTGACTAGTATTGAAAAAAAAATAAAGAAATACTATGGATGTCAACAGGGACTAGAAACGCATTATTTAAAATATCATCTTTTGTGTTCAGCAGAAGAAACAACTTGATGAGTAAATGATGACAGTATTCATTTTTGGTGATCTATCTCTTTAATGTTTTCCCAGTCATAATGTTGTGTTTTATCTTAATGTCTGCATTTTATACATGGTGGTGGTGAGCCAAAAGCAAATTATATTGTGAATAATGTAAACAAAACAAAACTTCTGCCAAAGAGGACATCTGCTTAGTCGGTTAAAAGCCAACGGGAGTGTAAATTTCCTACCATCAAATATTTTTTGTGGAAAGTGAAAATATTTTTATTACATAAATAAACACACACACACACACACACACACACACACACACACACACACACACACACACACACACACACACACACACACACACACACACACACACAGAAACACACACATAAATATATATTAATTACATTTTATGGTATTGTGTACATTGATCACCAAGATCTCTCTCTCTACACATGCAATCAATAAAAAGAACATTTGTACATAATAGCATAAAATTCAAAATCTTAATTTTTTATGCCATAAGATCTAAAGGCTCATGTACCTGTTAATGTAGCTGAGGGCGACATAAGTGGGCTGCTGCTGTTCCTGTTTCTCCAACACGCGAGGATCTGTATCTAAACAAAACAGAGACATGAATAATTCACTAGACTGACAAAGACGCCACAAAAGAACAACCGAGAGCACTGCGGTGCCTAAGCAACATTTACAAAAAGCATATGTAAAAGTCTTTGGGTGTCAGCAGAGCAGCAGTCGCCCCAGAGAGTCATCCTGGGACATAAGAAACAGTGAGCTTGAAGCTTACGACTCATTGCCAGAGTGAAGCTATTACTCACTTTATTGTTAAAGTAACTGATTTTCAAACTCAATACTAGATTCTGCCACACAACATGTCCACTATCACTTGCAGATGGCAACTAACTCCATTAATCATTTTTTTTTCTCCATTAAACTCTACTTAGAGGCAGAATAAATCAGCACTTCTGCATGGGAGACAGACTGGATTGATCTACAGAGAGTGTATCCAATGGCCGTTTGGTAAAACTTAAGACCGCCATTTGGTTAGTGTCACCCAGCACCACACTCTCTGAGCTCTCTGCCATTCCTCCCAGATGTGCTCTTTTCTGCACTCCTCTCAGGGCCACCCAGATCACCCGCCCGCACGCCATGCCAAAGATGGTTTTATATCTGGATTTTAGTTGTGCATATTAAAGAGTCGGCTTTAGAAATAAAGATATCTGGGGTTTTGGGGCTGTTTTGTCAAAACTGTCACTGTCACGAAGCTGCAGCACTGTGGATACGCTGCCACCTTGTGGCGAATCTGTATATATTTCAACATTCTTTCACTAAACTATAGACATCAAACATCCCAGTTTAAGTTAGCTCGCTCACTTACTGTTATTTTAAGATCCATTCGAACACAAACCGGCTAAAATGTCTCTAAACTGCATTTGATTGCCTTCGAGCGCAAAAATCCGCTTGACGTCGCAGCAACTGTGACGTGCCTCCTGTGGCCGGCGGTGCCCACATACCAGCGGCTCTGCCAGGGACAGGGTAATGGCTTTCAGATGCCTGTCTCTCCGGGCATTCTCCAACACCATTAACACAAGCACTGCCAAAACACAGTTTCGTTTAATGAGCCTCCCGCGCACCCCCCTGTGATGCATCTCAAAGCCTCTTTTTACGCCTCTGCTGTGAGTAAACATTTCTTTCTGCCCCGTTTAACCCGAGAAATATTTGTCTCAGTTTGCACGTCCAATTTTCGTTATGCGGTTTGTCTGTTCAGAATGAACGGGGCTGAATGAACATGCAGTTTCAGTCTCGGACAGTAGGTGGCATATGAAATTTGCGCATCAGGATGCTGATCTACCCTTTTTAATATGCATAACTTTCTATGTCTGAAACCTACTTGTCAAGGAGAAGAAACAGAGTCAAACTGCATTTACATTAAATCTTTGTATTTACTCTTACTCTGATATTCACTGTTGATTAGAAAAACAGTCTGTGAGTGCCTCCAAATCTGTGCAACTGTTAAAAAAAACTGTTTCACGGTTTAAAGCTTTCAGCTCTGCCTGCGCCTCAACTAAAGTGTTTCATTAGCACTGATTTAACTACTGCGAGAAAGACCCCACACCTTTCCTGCCAAACACATACACACACAAAGATGCATTAGGCACTGTGCTGTACCTGTGCCAAGAAAAAGGTGTTTTGTATGTGTGCATATGACCCGTGCAGGGGAAAAGCCCCTGAAGAGGAGAAACAAGAAGAGCTGCATACAGTCACACACACATCGATCAATCCGCACACACACTCCGTAAATCACACATAGGATTGCCCAGGCTCCTTAGGGCCTGAAGTCACTAAGGGGCCCCAGAGCTGCTGCCAACCAGGACCACACTACAGGAAGAGGTGGTCCACAAGTACACAAACAGGTGGTCTACCACGGTGGTCTGTTTCTTACAGACATAGGCACATTATTTCACCGCTGCTCAAGACCCAGGAAGAGTTAGAAAAAATCAGAGTAAGAGAATATCTTAATAACAGATTAACAGACATAGGTGACTGGTTAGATCAATTATGTTAATTATCTATCAATTCATTTCAAAATCAGCTGACATCTTAATTCACGTTTTAATTAAAGGGATAGGTCATCCAAAAATGGAAATTCAATAATTTAATCATCATCATATTTTTCCAAATTTACTGAGCGGCTACTTTCTTTTGTCGCACATAAAATAAGATATTTTGGTTACCATTGAGTTCCATTGTATTAGTCAAAATACCTTCTTTTTTGTTTCACTGAAGAAGGAAAGTCAAACAAATTCGACAATGTTGCATTACGCATTATATATATCAGTAAAATATCAGAAAATATGTATTTTGAATATGACAAGTAGTGCGATTTTTTGATCCACAGATAAATTCTGCCTGATAACAATGAGCTAATGATCATTTTCATGTTATGGCTGATAACATAAATAGACTACTAAAATTAAAATTATCTACTATTTTATTTAAATAATAATAATAAAAAATAATAATTACACTTACTTTTCAGTAGTAAAATGGGTTTTCTTTTTGAGATTTACTTTCTTTAAATTGGTGATTTTAAAGATGAACTTTAAGTGAATGTTAAATGCCAGGAAATGTCATTTAAATGTAAGAATAATAAGCATGCAACAATAAATTTCCAATACTGACCAATAAATGTTAAAGCATCAGTGGATAACTGATAAGGTACCAATATATCATGCATCCACAGTGTTATTTAGTGTATCAAACTTTTGCAGAAACTCTTGTGAAAAATTGTGATATATTTACACCAGGCAGAGTGGTTGCATACTATTTGACTAGGAGAGAATAAGTCACGGTTAATTACATCAGCAAAAACACTCCCAGATCTAAACCGTACTAGTAGCTGCTGCTGTGTAGCCTCTTGTCATTCAGAAGATTCAACATTTAGCTGCTCCTTTGAGCATGGGTGGTCTTGCACAAGTGAACATAACACACACACATCCAAATCAAACACACATACACTTTCTAAATCAGCGGCGGCCCCCTGCCACAGTTAGATCAGCTCTTCCTGTCATTAGCTGGCCTGCGCTGGGTTTGGATGGAAGACTGGAAGGGAACAGGGGTGTTGGTTTGAGGTAATTAGGTCCACCAGGTGCAGCTCTGGGGGCACTAGTCACTGCTCAAATTTATTATTTCCGTTGAGATTTTTTTTCCTGGCCATTCCAGGAGCCCTCAGTGTGGTGAAGCTCAGAGGTTCATTGTTCAGAGGCCTGCAGATCACCCCTGTAGAGCTGACATCTTGACAGCAGAAGATCTCTGCGGGGTCATTATAGTTAACTAAAACCGTAAAAAAAAAAAAAAAATGTAAATGGAAATAAAATATAAAAAATTTACTTTATTCTTATGTTTAATAAAGTTCTAAAATAACCAACTGAAGTAGACACAAAAAAAGCCTAAAATTTTAAAAGCCAGATGTTTTCGAAAGATGAGGCTTTTCATTACATTAATTTGATGTAAGTGTATGTAAAAAAAAAAATAAAATAAAAAAATTGTGACCTCTATTTTTTATGATAGTCTCCAAACACCGGCAGGATAACACTGTAGTCTCAAACTAAAATAATTACCCAATAATGTTACCCGTTCAACTCCCTAAATCATCTCAACATCATATTAACACTTTTAATGTGAAACCCTTGGAGGCCACAGCCTGGCAGTTTTAAATTCACAATTTTAAGAGCTGGAAGTCGAAAAAGAATCGCATAAATTGTCACATCCAGCAAGAGTCTCGGAGGGATCTTTATAAGGAGGATTGCTTACGCATTGCTTACAGAACCCACATGGCACAAGTACGAACAGTAATAGGTTCCCTTGTATTTACACTGTTGCCATCGACATATATGCCATCGACTGCTCCGGGTGTGTGCTCACAGTGTGTGTGTGTTCACTGCTCTGTGTGTGTGCACTTCGGATGGGTTAAATGCAGAGCACAAATTCTGAGTATGGGTCACCATACTTGGCTGAATGTCACTTCACTTCACTTCACTTCACTTCACTTCACTTATATAACAATCAAACCCTAGAGAGCATTTTAACCACAAACTAGGATTTGTTTGAAGACGGAGGAAAATTCTAAGTTGATAAAATATTACAACCTTAAACTTTACAAGCTCATTTGCTGTGAGCAATGAGGCCTATCGGCAACATTTCTCCACCCGACCTCGCAAATCTCTGCTCAGTTCTTCTGGTAGCATGCCATCGCCCCCTACTGGTCACAAGAACACACATCAATGTACCCATCTCACCCTTTAGAATGAGAGCTTTGTTTGGCCGGGTGTTAATTAAAGCAGAGAATGTCTTTAGCAGCAGGCCCCCAGATGAAGAGGAAGAGAGGCCAAAATCCACCATCCCACTTTGTAATTAGGCTTCCTCCAGGCCTATGTGGGGCCATGCCAGATTTCACACCTCGCCAGGAGCAGGGCTGTGGGTGAGGGAGGGCTTCCATGGGACACTAATTGCCTCATTACTGCAGAATAAGTCACTTTAGCCACACTCTCCTTCAGCTAACACCCCGGACACATGCGAGACGTGCGATCAGAGAGCAGAAGAGGTATTAAAACAAGCTCCGCTCAGGTCAGATGCCTGGAATTGATCAACCTCCATCTCATCCGATCAGTGAATGGTGTACCACGGTGTGTTGACAAATTTAGTTTAGATGTAAACATGAAGACCCAGAGGGCAATTTAACCTGGTGCATAAATCCTACAGTGAAAATAAGCTGAACAAAGGCAGGCAAGCTAAAGGCTATCAGTTTTCAGAATGTCAGGTTTAAGAGTACTGAGTGGAACGGCAGTGTTTTTCTAGGTCATTTTATTTTGTTCGAGCGGGCTCTTGTGTGTTCCCATTGTGGCAACTCAGCCTCCATTTGGCTTGGTAAAACAATCCTCTCCTCAAACATTCAGTCACGGCAATACTACAGCAAACACGCAACAACAACCAAAAGAATTTAAATCACCCTCAGTGGAATTTGAAGGGCCATGCAGTCATTTATTGCTAATTAAAAAGTTATACACTTTAAGCAAGGAATGAACACGTCTTGAGAAATATCCATAAAATGTTGTCCCCTCACATTTAGGATATATTGTTTTCTTTAAAATCATTTTTTTTTCTACATGAGACACCCCCAGTGTAATAACAACTGAACTGACAGAGTACTAATAGAGCTATATGAATTAAGCATATTTTTAGTTTTACTTTCTGAAAAAACAAAATCCAACAACACGCATTGTTAAATGAATGATTGAATCCAAGGAACAAAAAACAACAACAACCTTGCTGTAAACTAATGTCACATGGACTAGTTTGATGATGTTTTTCTTGACTTTCTGGACATGGACAGTATACCGTACACACAGCTTCAATGGAGGGACTGAGAGCTCTCTGACTAAATCTAAAATATCTTAAACTGTGTCCCGAAGATGAACAGAGGTCTCACTGGTTTGGAACGACATGAGGGTGAGTTATTAATGACATAATTTTCATTTTTGGCTGAACTATCCCTTTAACAGTTAGCAAACTTAATTCATCCTGTCCAATAGGTGTCAGTATAAAGTCCAAGATTACATAAGGATACATCTATACCTTCTATATATTTCTTTAAAGAATAATTATCAGATAAAACAATGTCAGTAGACAAGATTTGTCATAATCATTGGATTTGAACTTGCTTTGTTGCCTTTATACCTCAGTAAACTGCTTGCAAAGACAGCGTTTTCCAGCGTTTGGACGCAGCCGCTGAGTGCGCATTTAACATGCTGATACATTTTGAAATTCAGACAGGCTCATTAATCTTTCTCTATGCACATCCTCATTAGTTGTCATAGTAACGACACTTATGTGTGGAGTTTTTTTGGGAGTGAAAGTTTCACTGGTTTCATGTGAAATGTTAATGATATAATCCCATTAGAAGAGCCTTCATCTTTTATTCTCCAAACAGAACACTTAAAGGGTTAGTTCACCCGAGAATGAGAATACGTCCATCTTCTACTCACCCTCGAAGCATCCGATGTGTATGTGACTTTCCTCTTTCAGAATAATCCGATCGGAGTTATAATAAAAATTGTCCTTGCTCTTCCAAGCCTTTCAATGGAGTAAGCGGGTGTTTGTTGTCAACTGTTCAGAAGACGTGAAATAAAGTACGCACATCTCTAATAAAACATTCCTCACCAGGCTCCGGGGGGTGAATAATGGCCCCCTGTAGCGAATCCATGCGTTTTTGTAAGATAAATATCCAGATTTCAAACATCAATACTTTTTTTTTTCTCACTTCTTCTGACTATTGGGAACCGGAAGACGTGCAGGAGGATGTTGGAAGACGTATGCATCACGTATGCCTCTGGGTACAGCCCGAAGCCATTTGTTTTGAGAATAATGGCTGGCTGATGAAGTTATTGGCTGGCTAGCCGGCTCAGCCAAAACCTAAATGGCTGCTGCAGCCGCCAAATTTTTCATAGCTGCAAATGGCTGAAGCTGCCACTTCGTGTCTACAGATGTCTATGTTATACTGATTAACTAGATCTCAATCTTTCCAAGCAATGCATGGCTTACACTATATTTCTACAAAATGCAATACAATATAATAAAGAAAACACCAGATTTTACTTTCACAACGTATGCAAATATTTATTTTGTAGTCTGTATGCTACTAAACATTTTCAAATAGCCTACAATTGATGGTAAAAAATTACAAAGGGATTTATGGATATCTACTTTTGTTATCCTGTAAATCAGAATATACTGTGTCAATAGCCTTAAAAAAAATGATTTTCGCCATGTTTTTTGGAATAAAATGTTATATATCAGTCTAGGAATAATATATTTACAAATCCCTCTGTAAATGTCTTCATAATATAACTAGGTACTACTGAAGTGGAGATTTCGGACTTGGAGTATGAGAGAAAGGTCATTTTGAGAAAATACTTCAAAGGGCTTCAAAGATTTATCATCAGACAATGAGATCGCACATTCAGTCTTTTTACTTTCACGATTGGTTGCTGATAAAAAGGAAATGACCATATTTGGACCCAACAGGACTGTACAGAAGAGAGAGAGCTAAACAGTGCATGTGATGAGAGGGTGACAGCAGAGATCGCGGAGAAGTATGTTGATTAAGAACGCAAACTTTTGTTGAATTTATGAGAAATCTACAGACGCAAACAGACGAAGTGTAGTAAAATAAAGACCTAAATGTGTATTTCGGACTGTTTTTCACCACAAGTCTGAAAGAAGATATGTTATTGAAGACAAATATCCAAAAATCTCAAAATTGACCAGGAAAAAAAAAAATGTTTTTGCCTGCCGTGTCTCGCCTTAATATAAACACACACTGTTATCGGTACTATTTTGGACAAAGTTTTGCACATTTCACTTCAATGTACACTAGCATGCGTCGTGAATTAGCAATGTGGAAACGGTGGTTTGTTACTGCAGTAATATCACGTTCAGTGCTTTAAATCTCTCCGTTCCAGAATATTTGGTTCATAACATCAATCTTTGATTCAGGTGTTTGTGCAACCGTGCCCTGAAGATTTAACAAAAGTCTGGCTAGGCCTAAGTAAAAAAAAAAAAAAGTACGTAGGAATTAGGAAAATAAGTGAGAAGTGAGATCAAAATTACCTTGCTTGTTTCTTTCCGCCATTTCACCTCAGTGCGAGAAAAAAATGCATGGCTTCTTCTGCACGGAAAACGAGCAATTTTAATTGGTCGTCAATTCACTGTGAGTCTGTATCTTGTAGCAACGAGCACAAGACGGTGCTGTTATGAAACCAGTGGGAAAATAGATCTTGTGAATTGTTTATATATTTCGTGTGTGTGTATGTCTCTATGTGATAGAATTATTATATGATGCAAATAATTCTAGCCGGCTCAGCCAAACTTTAATTAAGGACAATTTTTATTATAACTACGATTGTATTATTCTGAAAGATGAAAGTCACATACACCTAGGATGCTTCGAGGGTGAGTAGAAGATGGACGGATTTTCATTATTTGGGTGAACTAACCCTTTAATCATACAGTGAAGATACGGCAATCATCACCCAACATTTGTGTTATTTTGCAGATGCATTCACTAAAATGCACATCGTTTCTCTGAAAAACGATGCTCCAGCCAGTTTTCTTTTACTACGAAATGTGCGTTCTGTGTCAGAATGTCTGTTTTTGTTTTGGTCTGTGTGATTCCACCCACTGCCAGTTTACCCAATAGTATTTCAGCAGGCTGGGTTGCCAGTTGGCAGAAAACAGTGTATTGCAGCCATCGAAGCCAGCAAACAAATTGGGTCAGAAATGGCATATTCTACCTAAAAACCTAACCTGCATATTTGACCTAAAACGTTTCAGCATCCATCTAAAAATCTCTATAATCCGAGACATATTAAAACACAGATACATCAACTCATCAACTAACAGTGTAAGGCTTGTTGCCTTCCATTGCCAACTGCGCATGTTCCTGTTTCGTGTCCTCAAGCTGGCAACCCAAGAGAGCATAAAGTTTGAGGGGAAGGAGGGAAACAACTCTCTCCAATATTTTGAATGAGGACAGCAGTACGCATTTCCACCGTTAACTGTCAATTTTACATACTGCACCTTTAACATTAACAGGGATAACTTGGGACACTTATCAGCTGGTTGCAACCACCTAGGTTGTCCATGCCTAGAAACGGCCCTGATCTCTAGTTTGTACGGTCTGTACAATCTTTATGACCTATTTGTAAAGTGTCTCATTTGAAAACAAGCCTTCAGCGGCTGCATCTGACACTTAAAACTACAGGAACCACTAAAACAAATCAGAACAAAAATGACATTTACTATATTAAAAATACTCAAATCTATACTATTTTAATTCTACACTAACATATCTAAATAAAATAAAATAAAATGGATTAATGAATAATAAAACAGTAATATTCAAATAATTAAATACTAATTAAATGAATAAATAATAAAAAAAATGTAACTATATGGGATAAAAAAAATGCACTTATACCAAAAAAATTATTGTAGCTATAACTGATATAGCGCACCATTAGATCACATAATTCTGAAAATGCATTCATTAAAAAAACTATTCAAACAAGGACATTATACATTCAAAAAGTGTTGCTTGCATGGACAATTTCAGTCCGCTGCAGAGTATCTGAGCTGCAATGTGTGTTTGGAGTGCGCATGGATGGCAGAAAGTACCTCAGGCTAAATCGCTTGACTGGATGGATGATTTCTACCAGTTCTCCAGACAGATCTCCCTCTCAAAGGCCAGCTGAGCTAACAGGGAATGTCAGTCAGCAGGACAGGGGAGGAGGCACTTTGTCTCTGGAGATCAGGTTTCTCCTTACAAACTCACTCCATACGGGCTCTTGCTAGTGTCTACTGGACAGGTAGTGCAAACGGTGTTAAATTACAGCAGCAGAGTCCAGATCCAGCCCCCACTGACTGAGATATCCATCAGCACTACAGAGACTGAATCACTGACGAAGAAATATCACGAGAGCATTTTGATTAATATCCTTTTTCAGCTGTGCTCAAAGCAAACCAGGAATCTTTGGACTTCACCTTCAGTCATTTCATGTTTACTTTCGCTCCATTTCTGTGTCCAACAGCCAGAAAAACCAGAACACACTGTTGATTTTGTGCAAAGCCTTAACAACCCATTTCATTTACAAGCACACATGCATACATTTATTTCCACAGTAATATAGCCTTAAAGGTCCCCTTCTTCATGATCCCATGTTTTAAGTAACTTTAGTTAGTGTGTAATGTTGTTGTTAGAGTATAAATAACATCTTTAAAATTCTAAAGCTGAAAGTTCAATGCCAAGCGAGATATTTTATTTAACAGAATTCGCCTACAAAAAACGACCCGTTTGGACTACATCCCTCTAGTTCCTGCAGTAATGACGTCACTAAAACAGTTTTTTGACTAACCTCCGCCCACAAGAATTCACAAAAAGGGGGCGTGGTCTTGTTGCGCTCCGACGGAGAAGAAGGAAGAGCTGCATTTGTGTGAAACGCTGTTATTTTCATCTCGGAGTCCAATCATCTTTGTTTGGGCTTCCCAGGGACGCTGTACTTGGAGATTAATGGTTAAAATTTATGTTTAACCAGGTTCCCGGAAATTATAATCCACATGTAAAACTATGTGCAGCACATTTTGCAGCTTCCTCAATCTCAATCAGTTTAATGCCGGATTCGCACAAAGATTATTCCTGAAAGATGGAGCAGTTCCCTCTTTGTCTGGAGAAGGCGTTGTTTATGGACCACAACTGGTAAGTGTATTTTATTATTTAAGTTGGTGCGTTTAACAGTTTCTGTAACTTATTACACAAAGGGCAACGCTGTTTAGCTTTGTTAACTAGATGTTAGGGCTTCGCAAAAAAACGCATGCGATTTTCATGCGCATCTTGTCAGTAAAAACGCTCCTGTGATTATAAGTACATCTCCAGCACATGCTCCTGCCCACTTGCTTCTCAAAACGAGTCCAAAACTAGTCCAATCACGTTTCCAGGACGGCAGCGCACGCTCAGCTGCTGTCGAATCACAACACAGGAACCGCTGGCCCAATCAGAACTTGTAACGTATTTCTGAAGGAGGGACTTTTTTTATGATAGTGAAAACAGATGTATACAGATAGGTGAATAGTGTGAAAAATACTGTTTTTTTTACACGTGAAACATGAACACATGTTATATTGCACACTGTAAACACAATCAAAGCTTTAAAAAAGCGTGAAAAACGGGACCTTTAAAACTAATAGTGATTCAGAGAGGCACTACAGGCAATAAAGTGCTTTGACCCTTAGCATCTGTTCTACTGGATAAAGTTCTGCAGACTTGGACTCAACAAGATTCCTGACCCCAATGCGACCCCTGCTCCAGATTGACAACAGATCAGACTCTTATAAACTCCAGTATGACCTTATGACCTATATCTGCACTTGTAAATAATATAAACCACGACAAAGTGGGGTAAAACATGCCTTCATTTAATCACTTGTGCTTCCTTCAAATAAAAAAATACCCTGGACAAAAAGCAAGTCAGTGTATGAGACCAGAAATCAACAGTAATAGTTTATTATTTTGTTGTAATTGTTGTTGTGGATATACATTATACAACGCAGGACAACATTACACAGGATAATTTCTGAGAGAGAAAAAAAAAAACAATTAAAAGAAAATTGTTGATTTATATATATCAAAATGTGCTTAATTTGTGTAACTGCAATCTTATTTCTTTATTTGATTTCTACATAAAGTATCATTCAGAGGTTAAGGGTAGGTCATATTTTTTTAAAGCAATTAATAATTTTATTTACTAAGGATTCATTAAATTGATTAAAAGTGACAGACTTTTATAAAAGTTATAAAAAATTTATTTAAAAACGCTGTTATTTTGCACTTTCTGCTTATCAAAGAATCAGAAACAACAACTTTATTTCTTATAAATTCGTCTATTTCTTGTTGTGTGACTTTATATCTTATATTATAATTATACATTTTTATCTCACAACGTGATTAATTTCAGTAACTTTATTTCAGCTATATATTTCAGAGTTGTGATGTTGCATAAATCATTATTTCTCGTAAATATTAATTTTTTTTTATCTTCAGTGACTTTTTTAAACCACAACCCCAATATTTATTTATTTGTTTGTTTTTATTTTACTTTTTTAGAAAACATTTTGAAATCTTTGTGACAACACATTTGATATCTAACAGCTCTGAAATGCAAGCCACCACAGTGTCATAATTTACAGGACATTGTAATTTTGGATCAATACAAACAAATTATGCGCATGATTTAATAAGTGAATACCTTCTTACATAGTAATCTGATGCCACTGTATGTTGTGCATGTAGTCGTTTAGCCTAAAAATGTATTAGTATGTCTACCACGATCGCTGCACATTATTATGACGCATATGATCAGGGCACTCGTTCCCCGTTACCTTCTGCCATAATACGGAAGCTCTAGTGCTGGCATTAACTAACAATTATTTAATCAGTTATATCGGGAATTTAATCCGCTTTATACATGCATTTCGTGTTTATGAGCTGCTCTGTGCGGGTGAGATGGACTCATCTCCGTGAAGCTCCGTGTTTGTGGGCCTTGGGCAGAAAATAACATTCTAACCGCAGCACTGCCGCTTGTGTTTACTCGTTGAGATCATGTACTACTTTGAATGGGCTTAACGACGCCCGAATGTGTTCGTATTTTGTGCTATCGACACCTGAAAGCGCCACTAAATTAAGTAAAACGTACCTTAAGTCCCATCGCTTCACCACACCTAGCAACAGCGCCGCTGCGACGCAGGAAGTGAGTGTGATGGTGGTGCGCGCGAGCCGGCCATTGCTGCACAGATTGTGTTTCCGCGAGCGCACTTACCGATGTGATTATCCTCGATGTGCACGATGAGCTCGGCCAGCGACTCGAAGTGCAGTCCACAGCCCCCGAACTGGCAACTGTTGGAGAAGAAGGAGGCAGCGGCGATGCCTGTCATGGTTTTGGCTACATTGAGGAGCAGCAGCACGGGGCGAGCGGAAAGGAGATCGCGCGCACGCACGCGCGCACCGTCAGACAGACAGACAGCGGCGGCAGCAGCAGCTGGAGCATCGCGCGACAACAGAGAGGAGGGCCCACTGGCGCACACGTCATACCTGTTGATATGAAATACTGCACACTTATTCTGCTCCATAAGCAAATCTATCTATCTATCTATCTATCTATCTATCTATCTATCTATCTATCTATCTATCTATCTATCTATCTATCTATCTATCTATCTATCTATCTATCTATCTATCTATCTATCTATCTATCTCTCTCTCTATCTCTCTCTATCTATCTGCCTGTATTATATTTTATATTTTATTTGTACATTGTTATACATTTATCACAAAGCTATCAAAAAGTCTGGATAGAAGTTTCACACTGAAATTCTGATTTAATTGTATAACTCTTAACAACTGTAAAAAAATAAAAAATTAAAAGTGTATATAATTTTATAAAATATTGAATTATAAATAATATGAGCATAAATATAATGATGTAATTAATATTTATAAATTAATAAGTTTTTATATTAATTTACTAAGCATATACTGTATATAAATTATATAGCAAAACTAGAATGTGTTTTATATATATATATATATATATATATATATATATATATATATATATATATATATATATATATATATATATATATAGTAGCCTAAGTTTTGGTTTATTATAGGAATTTTCTATCTCTAAAAAGTTCCCTAATTGAACCCAAACTTAAAAAGTGTGTGTGTTTGTATAGTAGGAAACTGACTTCTATTATGTGTTTTGCAACTACAGAGAAAAAATTCTGTGGTTGGGTGAGGTTGTCTGAAATATTTTTTGCATGTGTTTCTCATTACCAAACGTAATAATACTACTAATAATAAAAGTTTGTGTAAAATAAAAAATAAAACTTTAAATAACTGTTCATAGGAAGTAAATGCAGTGCAGTAGAAATCCACATGATGGCAGTGTGGAATTACAAACGGAAATTACATTTCAGATTCGTATTAACCGTTATTAGCTACAAAGCAATCCAACCTCTTAATAAACGCTTTAATACCTAATACCAAATCATGGTGGTACCATAGTACTGCTTTGAAAAAATAATAATAACAAATAAAATAGGCCTAAATAAACTTTTCCTATATAGAATAGAAGGTGGTCAACATGATGATCTGCATTCAAAAAATAATTTTATAAATTAAAACTTGAATGATTTTGAGCTTCTCTACGATCATCAAGCTCCTAGTTTGCTCATAAACCCCCGAAAACCAACATCACTGCTGGTTTGTATGATCAAGCTTCTCAATCTGCTCAAGCATCCCCCCCATTTGACATTTTGCATGGTCTGCATACAGTACGTTCAATATTCTATACATTTAGCTGCAAATAAATTCACTTCTTGAGGTAGAAAGGCTATAAATGGCCGTGTGGTTACACAGATGACTTGATCTCTGTCAGTAATAGAAAGCCCCAGTGGTGTGGACTACATTATGGCTGTTTTCTTTCCTCTTACTCGCGTTCACATCCATGTGCTTCATCCCTCTCTCCCACTCTCTCGCCGCCTCTGTTTTTCCATGATTTCCTGTTCACGTTTGTTGGCAGAGGTTGTTGGTGCTGGTGTTGTGCCCGGTACTGTGTAATGGGGACCTTGTTGGGTTGGGCCCCATTTACTCACCACAGCCGAGCGCAGCATGGGCAGCTGTGCACCCTCATCGGCCTGCTTTTTCCAGAAGCGCTGGAGCACGCTGTGGGACATGTCTGTGAAAGCATTACATCATTGACTCGCTCTGTTTTGAGGTTCTCCAGAGCATTTTGCTTTCAATTCTGTTACCCTTCAGATTTTTACCAATAGTCAAATTTGTCGCCCTGAGACTTTGTGATCGTTGGTGAGATTCAGATCCTTTTATTTAAGGTCATCTATTTTGGGGAAATTTGACTTTTCAGTATCTCAGTATATTTTCATGTTATTTATCCTTTGCGCCTATGACATCAACAGGAAGTAGACAGCCTAAAATTGCCTACTGTTATAAAGAGATAAACAGGTATACTGGTATAAAGCCTACAGTATATTTGATACTTCTAAGGATGCTTAATGATTAACATGAGGAATACTTCGCCCCAAATTTATTATACACAATCTACTGTCATCTGATTGATAGTTTATACTTTTTAGCAAGTATAATGATGTTTAGTATAATTCCAAATTCATCCCCCTTCAAGGGTTTTTTTGTTTTGCTGTGAAATTTACAATGATTTGTATAAAGTAAACATAAAAATACATTTTATATTGTTAGTAAGATTTCAAGATGAAAACACGGAAGCAACTTAGGTTTGCTTGATTATCCATACCACATTTGTATTGATTTATATTACAATATCATAAACTGCACCTACTGTATCAGCCATAAAAGCCTGATGTGTCAAACATGATGCAAAACATAAAACACATTTGAAAACTTTTTTTTAATATATTTTACCTAAAGACTGAATAAACTTTCCATTAAAAAAATAAAAAGATTTATGGGGTTGAAACTAATCCCCTATAAAGCATGAGCTGGCTGTTCTTTTTACCAATTTGTCTTAAATCTGATTCAAGACCACACAAATAGAAGCTATTCTGTGATGACTGATAGGGCAGTGAATATTTTGGTATTTCAAAGGTGTAATTTGGTCTCCTCATGTTACCAGATGTAAACCCCCAGACTCTATTAAGGAAGCAAATGACATAATGTTCAGACTCATAACTATTACAAATACTGGCCTTCCCTCGTTGGCAGCGGAAAATGCTGAATTCAGACGCACATGGCATCATGCCCTCACCGCTGCAGTCATACTGTATAAACTACTCAGAAATGCCGTTCATTATGTAATGGCTGCATTGTTCACTTCAAATGGTTCCAGTGCACATTTCTTTGGTTAATAGCATTATAATGTGCTGTGTGGTTTTTAAATGCTCGAGTGTGGTACAGTGGTAGGCCTGTGTGTATTTGTCCTAAGGTTGCCAGGTTTTGAAATCACATGCAAGTCCTCAGAATTTTGGTTCTGTTTGACCTGACTGCTTAATATACATTTCTAATGGGCTTTTCAAACCGGTCTTAAGCTCAGCTTATCATGTTTTAAACCCGCTTTAAAAGCATTACACATTTATAATTTTGGAGAAAAGGGTTAGCACTGTTTTCTCGTTTTCTTTCTTTGTTTTAGAATGTAAGGGTCACCTGTTCAGCAAGCAACAGCCAATCATAAACTGAAGCTCATTAAATATTAATTCATTAAATATTAACTTTGCACAGTTACAGAAACATTCACACAGTGTATTTTGTTTCAGCATTTGAAGAAAAATGTGTTATTTGGAGTGAAGAACAAGACTTTACATTTTACAGTTATGGACAAACGAAATGCTACAGTCAGGAATAAGCGTAACAAAGAAGTTATTTAAAGTCACGATGTAATGGAAGTAGTGACAGATCTTTTCTTCTGTATTTTGACATACGTCTGAGTAAAAAAGAAAAAAAAAAGTTGTGACATTCTGAGTCAAAATTTTAAAGAATGAATAAATCATTCGCATTAAAGTCTAGATTCATTCAGAAAATAGATTGTGTGAATTTTCATTTCATGTCGATTTCAAAAAGGTTGTGTTTGTCCAGTCATTGATATTTACATCACCAATTTATAAATGAGAAAATTATTTATACATGTAAACTGTGAAATACTGATACCTGAACAGTAAAATTGATCCGTGTGAAAACCAGAACCCCTTGGTGTTAACAATCTTTTAAAAAAAAGATGGATGCAGAGTAATCACTTCCTCTGACATTTGCACTAAATGAAGTGCAGTCCAACTTTCCATATTAAATAATGTTTGTTTCTTCCTAAAAGTGTTCTCCTGAGGTAGACCGCCACTTCGAGCGAAACAAAGAGTATTGTCGGGGGAGTAGGCATGTGTTCTTACACAAAGCATACCTCAACATTTCCATCCCTGCAGGCACTTCAAGACACGCGAGAGGCTGGAACATTCCATCAAGAAGATGAGACAGCCAACCTAATGATCATTCTTAGAATCATGCAAACCTCGGGCAAAGTGCTGCTTAAACAAATCTGAATTAAGAATCCAAACAGCCATGCATGTTTTTCTTCGAGATGTGTATTTTATGACTGTTAGTTGCATTCAAGTGAATGTAAAACACATCTTGAGTTATGACATAATACTGGATTCAAACAACTACCAAAATTAGATGCTCTTCTGGCTCTTGTGAAACATCTGGTTACATGTCATAGTCAGCAACACACACACACACACACACACACACACACACACACACTGCTCTGCTGCATCTGAATGGGTTTGTTTTGATACTATATCTTGAACAAACTTGAATTCTGTAAATATAAACCATAATTATTTGTTCTTGCCTGACAGGGCCTTCATTATGCCACTGACATTTGATACATTAATTTTCTGCCTTTGAGCTGATGGGATATTAGTTTTGTTTGTTTTACTTTAGTTGCGGTGTTGATCATCGTGTGCTATTGGACTGATGTAAATATGTGGATCCATTTAGAAGAATGCAAAACAAACAAATAAATAATCATTGTACTGATATATATATATGCAGATCCATGTAGAAGAATGAGAAATAAATATTATATGTTAATTGAACCCTTAATTTAAAATCTGTTTTCTACAACTATAAAAGTGCAGTTTACAATCTAATATGTATTTAAAAAAAAAAAAAAAAATTGATTAACAAAACAAAAACCAACTTCTTCAGTTTGTAGACTGTAGAATGTGTGGGTGTCTGTGAATCTCCTGAACTGATGTAACCGCAAACAAATGTTCTCCTTGCAACAATGCAATTGAACTGTTGTCAACTGATGGACATGTTCATCATCAAAGGTGAGTCTAGTTCAGTCCAAGGTCAACTTGAGTCAAAGAGCTGATTAAACACATGATCTCTCGCCTGCGTTTGTTGACAACGTACCTTTCTGGATGAGGTTTTCTGAAGTCTTCAGTCTCATGTGTGTCAACGCTCTGATGTCAAATCGCAATCAGGTTTCAGCTGTCGTGTTCTCAAATTGCGGTTCCTGGGATGGGCCACCTTAAGTGCGAATTACTTATCATTCGGGTAAATTGAGTGTATTCTGCCATAATGATTGATTATACGACTCATGTAAGATGTTTTGATGGGCGGTTTTTAGATGATGGATAAGAAAAAAAATCAAACCCAATTAGACCTGACGTAAAAATGAGACTTTTTCACCTTTTCCTGGCAAACTGAATTAGTTGTTAGGGGACGGACTAAACTGCAATGCATTAGAGATAAAATCCTTTAAAGTGTGGGGTCAGTGACCCAGCACTGACTGTGCACTTATGCCAATAACTGCACAGCTCTCCCACGGGATGATGTCTGGATGGCTGGGAGAAATATATAGACCATAAAGGAACAAAAACTGTCATAAAGCTTTGATTAAGGCCCAGGTTAAAAGACACAGGCAAGCAAAACGGCTGAGTTATGATGGCAGTAGAGGCTAGCGTTATTGTTCCCGTGACAGAGCTCTTAGCACGGGTGGCTCATTGTAAACAGCTCTTTTCTAAGGAGCAGACAGTCATTAATCGCCAAAGCAATCCCAGACTCCTCCGGTGTACCCTCAACATCAGAAATCACACTGCCGCCACCAGCACATTTGCTAAAGCTTAAAAGGTTGTGACTCTGTCTACTCTCAGCAGCTTGTGACTCTTTTTATTTTTACCCTATAATGGCTGATGTGTCAGTTTAACAGCTACGATGAACCTCACGAGCATTTTCTTTGTTACTGTCTCTTGCAGGTGAAAATATACTATGACAGTACATTAGATTAATAGTTCTAAAGCAGTTTTAACAGCTCCATTATTGTGTTTTTAGGATGTTGAATACAAAGGTTTCAGGCTCTTTAGTCAATAATAATGTTTCTAATAGACTGGGCATTGGATCAGCATTTTAACCCCTATAAACACACCCACATACATTTTTTCAATACACTGAGAATAGTAATCTAAAAATAACAACGTCTAAGTACTAAATGTTTTAAAATTGTTTTTTAAGTTACCAAAGATTCAAAACCATTGACTTCCATTGTATATATTTTTTTCTGGAAATCAATGGCTACCGTCAATTGATACATTTTTCGAAATAACTTATAACAGAATTTTTATTTTTTGGGCAGCCTTACTGTAAAGTGTTACCTGTAATTTTCTATTTGTCATATGTTATTCTGTTTGCTAGCATATGAGTGTAGACTTTGTGAATGATTTAATACTATGTTTTGTAATACCAGCACCTGTTTACAGTTGGGATTAATAGAAAGTACTGAATGTCACAGAAATAAACAAAGGCATTAGTTTGTTTGCCCTTCGACGCCACCTGCATCGCATTACATCTGCCTGGCAATTATCTGCAGACAAAGCAGTCTGAGCTTTGATTTTGTAACACCATCTTCTAAATTCAACACTTGCAGGCAGACATAATCCAACCAATAATTTATTTACCCCGACACTTTCATTATTTAGTTAGCACAGAGGCACTGGCAAGATGTGCACAATTAACAGAATTTGATAACGGAGCTTGGACATTTGGTGTCTTTAGTGTAACATCTCCTGTAGTAATAATAATAATAATAAAAAAATTAAATCAAAATCATTTGTTAACATCTCATGAGACGTCATCAGTATAATATACAGCATAACAGGTTAGTTGTACATCAAATATTAAAATGAAAAATATTCTAAATATTTGAGTCTAGCTATAATTATATGAATTTATTATACAATATACTTATTTAATTTTAATAAACAAGTCAAGTGCAAGCTTCAATAATTTAACTAAACTGTTTATTTAGTTGTTTAATTGTCAATGTAGCCTAATTATTGAATTTTTTAAAATACTTTTATAAGCAGTGTATGACTAACTCACTGCTGCAAACAACAACAACAACTTGAAGGAGTCAGACAGATGTTTGCTGGTGTTGCCTTCCGGCCGCCACACCCACTGGTACCGACCCCGCCCCGCCTGGCCCTCTAGCCCCGCCCCTCCGAGGAACCGCAATGATTTAGAAGTTCAGGAATCCCACGTGACGTCACCAAAGGGTGATGTAATGCTTCTCTAAATAGATCGTATTGTAATCTTTCCTCAGTCCAACGTGGTTCCTTCAGAAAGTGTGCTGCATCTTCTCCAGACTTCTGCGGTGAGTTGTTTGAGTTGTTTTCCATACCGATGCATCAATTCCTTCGCATTCACATTCACTTGCCGAGTCGGTGTCATTGAAATAATCATTCTCGAGCCTGAATAAGTGACAAGTTGTTGGGGATTCACATAAAAACATTTCAAGTACTTTTACATAGTCTGTCTGAACAAAGTCGTTCACGTTTCATGCAGAAAACAAACGGATCATGACTTATTCTCTTTCGGATCTCCAGGGATTGTTTGCATGTAACAGTTTTGCGCGTTGAATTTGCTTTGAATACCCAAATTGCGCGTTAAGGGATCGTTTCTTATTAAACAGCTCGCTTCTTCTTCTTGATTCTGATATCAAACCATGTTGTTGCATGTTGCATAACTTTACGCGGAGTTTTGGTTTGAGCGCAAGAAGCTGTCAAACACGATCGGTGTGTTACAACAGTTTTTACCTCGCTTGTGTTTGTCTGTGCATGTTTGTGGCAAGCCGTTTGAGCGCTTACTGCTTTAACGAACTTACTTTTATGTTACTATTACTTATGTCTTAATACTAGTAAAAAAATAATGTAGGGACAAATAGATTTTTCAGTTTCATCAGTAACTATTCATTACGTGTACTTTATTTAGTAGTATCCATTCAAACATTATCTGTTCTAGTTTCCCTAGTATCAGTAATTGAGTGTTTTTTTTTATCTTAGAAGTATGTAAGGTAGCCATTAAGACAAGGCATAAGCGCATATATGAACAAATATATAGTAAGAAATATTACTAGTAACAATTAAGATCAGTGCTAATGTATCATAAATATGTACTCAGGACTAAAATATTAATACTGATCAAAGAATAGACAGCAGGAGTAGCATGTTCGATAAAATATTACTGGAAACAGTAATATTTACAGATGATATGGGTTCCACCAACATAATATGGAATACATAATAATCGGAAATGAATAGTTGATATCTAAACCAGATCCAAATCGAATACAGCAGGGGTTCTCAAAGTTTACATTCAAAGGTCCGAATCGGAATTCTCATCAATGCCGAAAGGTCAGAAATAATTGTAATAATGTTTTTTTTTATATATAAAAATGCTTGTAACTTTATATGACAATTCAACTTTATATATGCTAATTATCATATTCATGATGTCATCAAGTCGTACTTTCATTTACTCTGTTACATAAAGTACAAAAATGTTATACTAAATGCCCAATAAAGCAGTTTTCATGTACATATTTTCTGTTTCTGAAATAGTACCTCAATTGTAACCTATAGTCACTTTAACGGAATTACTAAAATCTAGATTTATGGTAAATGGACTGCATTTATATAGCGCTTTCAACAGACCACATGGCCTTTCAAAGCGCTTTACAATTTGCCTCACATTCACCCATTCACACACTCATTCACACACCGACTGCGGTGTCAGCCATTCAAGGCGCCATCCAGCTCGTCGGGATTTATAACTGCAATACGCTGTTAGACAGCAGTGAATTATATTACTTTATTTTATACCTCATGCAGCACAAATGTCCATCTGTGTAACAAAATATGTGCATATTTACAGATGAACTACATGTTTATATGCCAAGACAGTCAAGAGTAATAGGTTTTTAGAAACGCTGTTTTGTACTCATTAATTCACAAGTCTGTTGAGGTTTAGTCAGTTGAATGTGCTGTTAACTCTACAGGACGGGAAAAACCTTGCGCTCACGGGGCGAAACCGGTGACAACATTCAAAAAGCTGATGGTTTATCCAAAATGTCACTAGTTGCTATGCGCTTTGTCTTATAAAAAAGTTGGTAAAAACTGCCCCACTGGTTCATGCGCCGTTGTTTATGTCTGTATCTGTGTGTACACTTGAAATACGAAGTGGAGGCGGGTCTGGATCGAATTCCCTCTGGGTCCAGATCCAGACCGGACTCTGGACTTTGAGAAGGGCTGGAATGTTAAAAATGCAATTTAATTATAGTAACAACAGAATAGTTAATCGAATATGTAGTCACTAATTGATACCTGTCACTATTGGACTACCTGACAGTAGCAATAAGAAATGTTACAAGAAAAAAATGTTAAATTGGCTTGCCACAGCGCGCGTGTTCCGTCCGCGCAGTGCCACAAATGTTCTGCATTGTTCCTCTAAAGCGGTCCGGGACAGTTAGTTTGTAGCGTTGAACCTGTTTTGTTTCATTCAACAGCATGCAGAAACTGAGGAACTTCGCTTGTCTCTGAATACGAATGCATCCCTATGTTTTATCCCGTCTCGAACAAGAGCTGTCGCGACTGCCAGACGGGTTTCAGTCCAGTCCGATCTTTTATGATACAAGAATGGTTGACTTCAATTATATGCTCGCTTGTATGAATCTTCGCACTGAATCACACGTTTGATTTTGTAAGATTGTAACAAGTATGTTACAATGTATCGAAGCATGACGTCATAATGCAGGCCAGTCAGACTGTTTGAGGGTTATAATTACAGATAAACTATAGCTTCATGCAGGGAGGAAAATGGAAATATGAACTTAATTCTATCTCATTGCTTCTAGGATGGAGATTAAATGAATAGTTCACCTAAAAATGAAAAGTCTGCATCATTTCTCACTTTCATGTTGATACAAACCTGTTTCTGTTGAGCACAGAAAGAGATGTTAAATTACAATTTAATTAAATTAAATGTTAGATGTTGGGCAGAACGACAGCTCTAGTCACTTTCATTGTATGGGGGGGAAATCTGTGAAATTGATTGTTAACTGATTCTTTCAGTCTATAGAATTCTGTATGCATCTCTCCGTTTGTGTACCAAGAAAGTGTATTTGTGTAAGAAAGAAAGTCATATGATTTCGGCAATATATCAAGAGACAGCAAATTACTGGATATTCAGTTTATAGCTTGATTAAAAAAACAATAACATTTATTTTTATTATCTGTGAAATATACCACATTGTCACCTGTGTAATATGGCATATAGTAAAATTGACTGACTGATATTTGGAAAAAAATTTCTATATGACCATAAAAAAGATTCTTTTGCTCTCTGGTTTAATTCATTTGGCTGACTGAGTGAATTACACTGAGTGTAAACATTATATATGTATATATGTATATGTATATAAACTACATAAAATTCAAAAGGCTTTAGAACATGTAGTGTATGCAGGTTTTCCTACATTTTTTAAATTGTGAGTGCAAATGACTGTTAAATACTTGGTGTAGTTTTTCATTTTTATTTTAATCTCTAATGGTTAAAGGTGTTACTGTTTTCGTGTTGCCGTCACTTTTGTTCACTGAGCAACAACAACATTCCGTTGCGTCCATATTTCAAATGTTTGTACCTCCGATATAAAAGTCAGCCTGAAGTTCTCTAGGTCTCTGTAAGTTTATGTTTGTGAGGATGTGATGACTGACAGTGATTGAAGGTTGCCTTTGTGGGGCCCCTTCGTCTGTTCATTATGAAAGGTTTATAGCATCCTTTTGCATTGTCTGTATGCTTCTTATTCCTTGCCCTGGGCCCTGTGCTGATCCTACCTTGAACCTTTGCTGCTGAAGGCCTGCAGAGGACGGGGAGGGGTTGGATTTGAATTGCAGTGCAAGTTTGTGCATGCTTTAACCTTCACCACCCTATTCCTCCCCTTGGCCTGTGCACCATACTGTTTGAATTCAAATGTGTACCAGAGGAGAAAGTTCCTCACCGGTTCCCTGTGAAACTGTACTCCGGTCCCCTAATCTTCCTCGGTTGCCACATCGGGCCATTCTAAATTTGAAGTGTAACGAAATTTCCTGTGTTAAATGAAAACACCAGTGAAATAAAAGCCAAGCAGTGTTATGACCACTGGTGAGCAAACATCTCACACCTGGCCTTGTGTCACATGGGGATATTGAGCGGTTTAGGTGGCTAAAAGACTAGCTTGAGGGTGGAAATGATACGGTAATATTTTTCATGAAAATGAATGAAGTGCATAATCGTATGTTTAAATGAACAGATTTGATGACAGTCTTTGTAGTACGGATTTCGCATGTCGGAGAACTTACATAGTGTGAACGTGAAATATTTCTGCAGGGGCCCGATTGTGTTGCACTGTTGGTTTTGGTTTTGGAATCTGGCCAGATGTGATATAAAAAGACGGCATATCTTAGGTATGTTTGACAATGCAGGGACACTAAAATAACAATATATTTTCAAATCTTGACTGATACGAAGAGAAGTTTGTAAAGTTTAAGGCTAGTTAGGGACACAACAACATGTTGTTCTCTATTAGGGTGAAGTGTTAAATTCAACATGAAATCTACACTGATCGTATTTACTTTTTCTAAAACACATTTTTGCTTATCATTTTGAATGATTCACATGTGCACCTGATTCCAAATTTTGGTCTTTGTAATCCTTCAGCAAAAAATATAATGACTTACTCCAATTCTGAAACATTTTTCCCTTTTCTGTTGATTGAAGGGTTCTAAATAGAAACGTCTCATTTTATCAATACCTAATGGATAAAATCAGGTCCCGTCCAACCTTTGCATCTTGTTGAATATCCTATTTCACTAAGAAATCCAAACTAATGAGTAATATCTATTGAACATCCACAATGACCTTTTTGCAATAGCTTTTAACAATTAGAAGAATTAACCAAGACAAAAAAAGTGAATGCAAAATAAGACCGTTATGATAAAGACTAGTAGATGGAGACATGACTTTCTGAGAGCTGATAAGCGAGTGACAGAGAGAGAAAGACAGAAGACAGAAAAAAACGAGTGTTAGTGACTTGTCATTTAGCAGACGTGTTCTCGATGTCAGTTCGCTTACAGAAACACCCTATCCAGACCAAATGTCCCAGAGGGCCGTGTGTCAGAAGTGACCTGGAGGCCAGACTGTAAGTAAAAAGATGTCTGGATAACATAACGGCACATTTGCATGTTTTGACTGCTTGGGAGGAAACAGTTGACTAGACCAATCGGGCAGGGAAAAAAAATGCACATGCAAATTGTGTATGAAAGCATTCACACAGCGGGGCTCATGCATATCCAAGGCTGGATTCAAACTCCTCATGTTTTCATCTTTAAAAGTTTTGAACGTGTTTATTTTCCACGCAGTTGGATAGTGTTTGTTAGCTGTCTAAGCAGTGTGTCAATACGCAGCCACAGCCATTAGTCTGTTTCGCTGCTGTATATGAAGGGGACTCGACTCTGGCTGTCATGGACTATTACAGCTGTGTCTCATTAGGCTGTTGTAGACCATAATACTGTTACTCTTTTGCACAAAACTTACATAAGGGTGCTGTAAAATTCCTAAAACAGGTGTTAAGAAACATTGGTAAAGTTCGTGATCACCTGTGATGCACGACGTGCAGCCAAATTCTACAACAGTGTTTTCACTGTTGCAATAAAATAATAATAAGCATTTGTTGCCATCTTATAATAAGACCACACAGAGTCTGTCCACAGAGCTCTGCAGATATTTTATGGAATAATTTGGTCGATTTGACATTGCTTTTAGCTACCCAAAATGGTTTAATGTAGTTCCAGTTTCAATGCTGAGGAAAGTTATTTTCAAAAGTAATGCATTACAATATTGCATTACTCTATAGAAAAAGTAACTAATTGCATTACTTTTTTATGAAAAGTAAAGCATTAATTTACTTTTGCATTACTTTTTCTCATCTGGGCTGGGCTTGCTTGTTTGTTTTTATACAAAAAGTTATATTTTTGGCAAATGTGAAAGGCTTTTCACACCAAAAGTGAAATGAATAAGCCTGGCTGAAGGAAATGTAAATTCACGTCTGTGAAGTAGAGGCTTCGGCTCAAACAAACCTTTCAGCTGTGCTGCCATTCTGGATTGCATGAAAAAAAAGACGCAGGAAAAGAAAGTTCAACACACTTCAGCAATTAAAAAAAATAAAAATGAAACACAAATGTCATTTATCTGAAGTCAATATGCTTATCAGTATGGTTGAATTGGATGATCGAATGTCAGGAGCAAAGACACTAGTTGATAAAATGGGATTAAATACTTAAAATGATTGCAGATGTGCCTCATTTGATTGTTTTTACTCATTTTGAGGAATACTGAATCGGTTTGTGAGATGAGTAAATGCATGTTCACATTTAGTCTAGAATGTGCATGTTGACACAGCACACACAACGCCTCTGCACTTACTCCCGATTTCTCTCAACATGGGGACAGGAGAGCTGTCAGTCAATAAATGGGAAAACTGGCATTACTTATTTGAAAGAGTAACTCAGATATTTTCTTGTAAATTAAAAAGTAATGCATTACTTTACTAATCATTTATAGAAAGTAATATGATTATGTAACTCCCCCAACACTGCAGTTGAAAAATGTCACCCTATTTAAATCAAACACACAGAATTCCAATAATCCAGAGCAAAATGAGTCCATCTTAGCCTGCTTTTTACATTCTCATAGATTTATTTTTAGAATGCAGGGGTGGAAAGCGGGACATACAGTCAGAATCACGCACACAGACACACTATAGATCATCAGGAGTTGAATAGAATGAGCCGCCCTTGAAACTGAAGCACAATTGGCGCCTGATATATTCCAGAATCACACTCTGATCCTAATGGCGACAGAAGTAGAGGGCTCAGCATGAGCCCACGTAAGAAAACCGATTGCAAACTACGTCCCATCAGCATCAGAAGAGCGGCCCGATTACACTCCATGTGTGTGTAGCTGAATGGCTGGCATACCGTTCCATTGTCAGTCTGTCATCCATGGCATTTAGCAGCATCATGGCACTGAGGAAGGGATTCCTGCGCTCATGGTGAGCTGTAATAGAGAGAGATTTGTCATTGAAATGTAATCACCTCTTGTTAAATCGACACTAGAAATAGTTCAGAGTTTTGTTATAGTATTGAAACATTTTATACTCCTCTACCTAACTTGTCACACTGTTAGTGTTGTCATATATTATTGCATTGAGGCAAATGGGGCAACTATATTTTACCATTAACAATTCATTTTAAAACGGACCTGGGTCAGTTGATATAGAAATATATTGAACCTAGTATTAAGTAAAAAAAAAAAGGGTTAACATATCAAGGTTACTCAACTAATGTAATATTTATAATGAAGAAAATTTCTCAATAAAAGATTTAAGAAAATGTAATTGTGTAGCTTTCATTATTTCTCAGAAAAAGTTTTGTTCAATGCAATGATAAAAAACGAATAAAATAAATATTAAAAACAAAGTTAGTCTATGGTGTGACCAACATGTAGGAAAATAAAATATAATACAGAAATGTATACCATGAAGATAAATTATATCATAATATGTGACCAAAACAAAACAAGTCTAAGTCGCTGGGGTACGTTTGTAGCAACAGCCAAAAATACATTGTATGGTTCACAATTATAGATTTTTTTTATGCCAAAAACATTAGGATATTAAGTAAAGAAAAACATTTCCTACTGTAAATATATCAAAACTTAATTTTTGATCATTAATATGCATTCTTAATGCAACTTGGTTGAATTTCTAATTATTTAGATTTTTTTGCACAAATAGTTGTATGTCGGCCTGTCCTAACAAACCATACATCAACGGAAAGCTTATTTATTCAGCTTTCAGATGATTTATAAATCTCAGTTTCGACAAATTGACCCTTATAACTGGTTTTGTGGTCCAGGGTCACAAATAAGAAATTATAAATTGATAATTAATGTTTAAAAAAAATCAAATAAAAACGTTTACCTAATTTTATTTTATTTTTTTATTTTATTTATTATTTCTTTAAAATGATGATTAAGATACGTACACTGAATGTGTTTTACTTGGTACTTACACTACATGAAATTTTATACACTACATGAGTTTATAAATTGAACCTTTATAAGATTGTATAAAAGTTTTCTTTTATAACCCGTTTCCTGTTCTTTACCTTGGATGTTCTTATTTGTCATTGATTCGGCTAAGAAGAGCTGCTAAAGTCATGGCTGGCGAGGTATTAAAAGGACAGTTTAGCTGTCAGAAAAATTGCTAATGACTAGCAGTTCATTGATACGCTGACCTCAGTGCTGTGTGTCTGGGTTAGCCAGAGACTTGCGTGCACAACACAGAGAGGATCGTTTACATCTTACCCTGTGGTCAGCGATGGCTGCGTGGCGACGAAGGAGTAGGTGGCACTTTAGGGTCAGTTTTAGGTTCTTAAGCTTCCCTCCTAGAGCTTAGACTAAACCTTTACAACTTTGAATGTCCTCTCCCAGGGCAAAAGACACCGAATCCTCACTGAGATTCCATCACAGCCTCTTCGGGAACCACAGAGTTGGTTATCACTGGCACACGATACACTGGTGACATAATGTGAGTCCTGGAGGCGCCCTCTGATTTGAATTTCTCTCCTTTGCTTTGTGTTCAGGTATATGAGGAGCCAGTGACAGTGATGAACTCCGAGCAGGAAAGGCCGTTCATGTGCAGCGCTCCGGGCTGCTCTCAGGTGAGTCTGATAAGACAATTGCAAAGACGAACGCTCCTGTAACATGAGAAAGCTCTTTCTCGATGTGAAACTGCACCACAGACAACAACAGTGAAATGGTATCTTGTTAAGGCAAATGTCATCCACTGGGTCTTGATATAAGATATAAGATTTTTGGCTTGGTATTTCTTTGGATGTGGTGAAATCCTCATAGATATGGTAAATAATCTTTCTCTTAATGCATATATTCTTCTAGCTTAGATTGAACCATTACAGTGGTTATCAAAAGAGTTAATAAAATAAAAGAATAAAAGCTATACAGACGTATTTAATAAAAATGTCAAACCAGCTAAACAAAATAGCTCAAATTAGAGTGAAAACGGAAAAAAAATAAATTCAAATAAGACACATTTAAAATATTAATGAAACTTATGATATTATCTCAATGATACTAAAACAACTGGTTTTGCTTGAGGATCCAGATTTTAGAATGGTCACACAATATAATAATCACATTGCATATCATACAAATATTAAAAAAGTATTTTTTAATTAAACAAATGTTTAATATTACCATGGACTGTAAAGGTCCAAAATACAATCAAATACAATCAAAATCTGTATTTTGCAAAATACAGATTTTGATTGTTGTCACTGATTTGTTATCATCAACCAAAGATATAGTTATTGCTTTCCTGCCTTTTTAAAATGTATATATATATACGTATATATATATGTGTATATATATATATATATATATATATATATATATATATATATATACGTATATATATATGTGTATATATATATATATATATATATATATATATATATATACACACATATGTATATATATATATATACATTTACATATAGCATTAACGTATTTTTTGGTTGTGTTTTTTTAATGTATCTTTTTCCCTTCTTTTCGCAATCAAAAAACGAAAATCACAATCCACCTGTTTTGCACAATTTGACTAGGCCTGTCACAATCTGTTTGAGCAGGCTGGTTCATGCGGACCATTAACAGATACAATATTCCTCTCAGGTGCTCTTAAACATCAATTAAGATAATGTAATTGCGATAATGAGAAGGTATTTTCCAACAGAAAGGTGTTCTTGCCATCTATTCAGACAGACAGTTTATGCCTAAGGCTCAAGTTGCCTTCAGTGGTAAGTATAAGATTGCTTGATAGTCACTAATCGTAAGATTCTGTTTTCAGAAACACAAAATGGGAAGAAAACAAGCCTCTGCTCTTTAAGTTTGTTAAGTGTGATTAAATTGCAACCAGTTGTTTCCATGTTCTCCAGAGATTCCCAACGGAGGATCATCTAATGATTCATCGACACAAGCATGAGATGACCCTCAAATTCCCCTCCATCAAAAATGACAACATGCTGTCAGGTGAGACAGACCTCACACACACACACACACACACACACACACACACACACACACACACACACACACACACACACACACACAGCTCATGTGTTAGTCTCTTTTTAGTGTCTGTCTTCGATTAGGTGTATTAACCAGGATGCATGACTTGGCAGATGTGTAGGTGTAGTTTTAAATGCAGAGCCATGTGGCTAAAATAATATTTGTGCTGTGCTCTGCCTCGCTCCCCTAATCCCAGTCATCAACCCGTACCATGAGTTCCATATCAATCAGACCGCTGGTCCTCTCAGGGGACGAGAGGAAGGGGGAACAGCGCAGGGAAGAAAAGAAAACAAGCCTCAACAGCTATGTTGGAAAAGTGGTCCAAAATAACAGTGTATTGGCATTGCAATTTTGACTACACTTTCTGAACAAATGGTTTGCATTTCAACACAACATGCCAAGTCCTATAGATTGGTTTTGAAAAACAAACTGAATTTGTGTGATATTTAGGATGTGCCTCTTGGTTTTATTATATAATGATACAAAACAAAAATATTACATATATAATTATATATAATTATAACTATATGAAGCCATGAATAGAATAGATTTTTAAAAAACTTGTTTTTATCTTTATTCTGGACACTCTTATTTGTTATGAATAGTATGCATTTAAATATATCTATATACGGTAAGTCATTCTCTTCTAATAAGATATTGTACACATTAACACAGATCAGGGATCCTGAAATTAAACCCTTGACGGGATTCTACTAAATGTGAGGTTCAGTCTAGACTGTAATATTCATTGTTGGTTTGATAAAGTACAAGATATTGAGTTATGTGGTTCCAGTAGCAGCTAGAAATTATCATCCCACCACAAGCTCAACAAGAGGTGTGTGTGATTTCTCAGTGGAGCGTGTTTGAGGGAAAGAGGCTGAGCAGATGAGAGGTAGTGAGAGAAGGAGCGCATGTGCACCTTCGTTAGCAAGCGTGTTACTGAAAGAAGGGCCTGCATAGAAAACAATGCAGAGCGAGTGAGAAACCCACAGCTGGAGTCGGATTCACGAAACATTCTTAAGAAAAAAAGTTTTCTTAAATGACTTAAGAAAAAAACTTTCTTAAGAAAAAAAAAAGATGTTCTTCTTAAGAATTTTTTTAAGAATTGCACTTAAGAACATTCTTACAAACTTACTGGAATTTTTCTTAAGAAATATCTTCACTTATTTCTTGAGAAATTTTCGTGAATCCGAGAAATCTGATCTGCAACTCTGACAAGGGTAAATAATGAAAAGGACACAGCCTGAGTGGAGAGAGACACGGCATGAAGCTAGAAATGCATCCTAGTGCCACGGATCACATGGTCCCGCCAGGAGCTTTTATTTAGCTGTTTGTGTTGGGTTCAGTTTGCATAGGGAATGAACCACAAGCTTGTTTTGAACTTTGAGATGCATAGTCGTTGTCAGGGAGCCCACATTCAGAATTTTGTTCATGCAGAGTTGACAATAACTGACCGATGGTATCCATTTCAGTTTTATCCCCCCACCCCCTGCAGTTTTCTGCACATTAGTTTCACCACATGACTTTGATTTGGTGACAAATGTCAAGTATTTATAATATTAAAAAAGACTTCACTGCTTATTTTTGATATATAATTAATGATAAAAGATAATAAGAAACAATAAGTGTGAATAATTAATAAATAATAGCAGTCTTCCATTACAGATTTTATCCTTTTAATGGGGGTTTATTGTTCTTGTTTTACTTGCCCTCAAAGATTTTAAAATGAATTTAAATTCAAAAATAATAATGTGCATCATATGAATAGATATGGACCAAAAATGGGATGCTTTCTTCGATAACCAAACCTTTTAGGCCTCCGATGTCATTGTAAACAGTTAAACTAACATGCCCTGCTAAATTCTGATGTATTTTTTTACTTGAATGTTTCTAGACCAGACACCAACCCCAACGCGCTTCTTGAAGAACTGCGAGGAGGTGGGTCTCTTCAGCGAGCTGGATTGCTCTATCGAACAGGAGTTTTGCAAGGCTCAGGAGGAGGAGGAGAGCAAACAGGTGAGATTATAGAGTGGGTCTGGCATTTGTGATCCCCAGTGCTAACAGCCACTGTCACTACTACCCCATCCGCCATAACAAGAAGTGACTGAAGTCTCTCAGCTTTGGATAGATCACACACATACATGACAGGCAGGTGGAGGTTCTGGTCATGAGCTGGTCCTGAGCCGGAGCTCGTTGCTTAGGACCAGCACATGACCAGCTTTAAACAGGAAATATCTACAGTAATACAGCGCCAAAATAATGAGAATGCAATACATGTGCTATGTTATGAATTGTAATCAGACACATTTCAAAATGCAACAAAGCATCTGCATATTGTTAAAAACAGTTTAGTGTAATAATAATTGTATTAATTTACCCAGAGTTTGTGCATGCTATGTGTTTCTTAATAGAGTATTGTGATGTTAGTCTAGCAAACCTGCTAATGTCAGACTTTATTGAAAGCATTTCAAAACAGTTTCCTTCTGCTATTTTTGTGGTTCCATGACGGTTAGGTTGCTTGTTACTTGGCAGTAGGCTGGGATTCAACTCACAAGGCTTTGGAACAGAGCTTATATCTGTCTTTTTATGTTTTTCTTGCTCCATGTTAAAGCTGATTTGTGTAATTTCTGCACCACTAGTGACACTAAACCAATGAAATACTTTTACCAAACATTCCACGCACCTTCCTTTATTTGGACAAACAAATTGGTAATTCTAGCCTGAGTTCACCAGCTACCCTGCTGAAAAAAACACAGCATATGCTGGTTAGGTATGTTTTGATGCTGGGATGCTGGTCCTTTTGCTGGTTCATGCTGATCCTTTGCTTGTTTATGCTGGTCCTTTTGCTGGTTGATGCTGGTCCTTTGCTTGTTTTATGCTGGTCCTTTTGCTGGTTCATGCTGGTCCTTTGCTTGTTTATGCTGGTCCTTTTGTTGGTTCATGCTTGTCCTTTGCTTGTTTATGCTGGTCCTTTTGCTGGTTCATGCTGGTCCTTTTGCTGGTTCATGCTGGTCCTTTGCTTGTTTATGCTGGTCCTTTGCTTGTTTATGCTGGTCCTTTAGCTGGTTAATGCTGGTCCTTTGGCTGGTTAATGCCGGTCCTTTGCTTGTTTATGCTGGTCCTTTTGCTGGTTCATGCTGGTCCTTTGCCAGCACATGACCAGCATAAACCAGCAAAGGACCAGCATAAACCAGCATCACTGCATCAAAAAATACCTAACCAGCATATGCTGTTTTTTTTCAACAGGTTAGTTGACCAATGTTGTAATATTGAACTGCTTTTTCAAATGTGCACAATTTTTTTACATACTGTACTAGTGCACACATGATAATCATTTTACTCTACAGCAAGCCAAACATACCAAGTTATAATACATGTGTAACAGATTCGGACCTAATAGACTACCTAGGACGTTGATAGAAACATTCTCATGTTTTTCAAAGTGATAAATTGGATGATAATTGTGAAGCCATGGTGATAACCTGCAGGTATTTTTAGCATATACCATCAAGGCCTGACAATGACGCACACAGACACCTTCAACCCTAATGAGTGTTTTACCACAACTGTGTCACAATATGACTGGGCTCAGTGACCACCACCTTACTGTGCTGTAAATAAACTGACGGTGTCTGTTAATCTGGGGAGTTTACACTTGAAGTTTAGGGTTGGTACACCTTGCCAAGTCAGAAAGCAGCAGGTTGTAGCAGGGCTTTGCTGAGCTAAGGCGAAGACAGGTGAGAGGAAGATATCGCCCAGAGCTTTTTCACTTGTCTTAAGTGTGCTGAAATCAAACGTGGAAGCCTAATCTCACATGTTTAAAGGATGTGATTTATAGGGTAGTTAGCTACTTTGTGTTTTAATGGGATAAATACCGTGTTATAATTTAACACAAAATCTACTCCCAGTTCAGTTTAACCATGATGCTAAATGTGCTAAAATATGGCCGCACTCTGAGTCATTGTCATTATTTTTAGTGCAGACGCACCCCTTTCCTTGTAAATTTGGCCATTTGTAGATTGCGTCGTATTCTCAAAACTCTGTTTAAGGTAATCAGACAAGCAGTAAGCAACAATTACTGAAAAGCGAGAAAGAAGTAAACAACATTTCTGAAAGAGATGTTTGTATAATTTTTTTTACTGAGCTTGGCTGCTGTTATTTGTGTAATGATGATCAAATGATTAAGAAAAGCATTATAATTCATCTCAGTAAAGTACATCAGATTGCATTAGTATGCTGTATGTTATTGCTGTGTTCAGCACAGATTTTGTGGGTGCATCTGTGCCATAAGCTGATTGTGTGAAAATCCTTTCATGCACACTAAAGCTACATAGACAATGCAAATAAACGGCACTGTCAGAATCAAAATTTATTCTTGGCGAATCTCTCTCCTCTTTAACAAAGTGCTTGGATAGTTGATGCAAATAAAGAAAACTACTGAAGAAAATCAGTACATTTCTGTCCACTTGTTTATCTTCTAAACCAGTGGTTCTCAAACCTTTCCTGGAGTACCCCCTGCCCTGCACATTTTGAATCATCAGCTCATTAGTGGAGACTGCAAGACCTGACGTAGATGTGTCAGATATAGGGAGACATACAAAAAGTGCAGTGCTGGGGGTACTTCATGGAGAGGTTCGAGAACCCCTGTTGTAAACCATAACAGGTGCAGCTGGAACTTAAAATTGTACCTTCAAGTTGTGGCCCTCAATAGAAATCCCCCTTCTTTATTTCTCACTTAGACATGCTCTATTTGCTACAGGTAATGCATGCATAATCTTGGATTCACAGTGGTGTCACACCTAAACGAGATAAGAGTGCATTTTTGACAAACCTCCTTTTTCACACATCACATAAAGTGTGTGTGTGTGTGTGTGTGTGTGTGTCAAAGTGGCGGAGAGGCTGCTATATAAAATGTTTATTGAGTGCTTCATGCATTCGTGCAGTGTAGAGTTTTAGCTCTATACTCTCAAGGTGAGATGCAAAATCCTGTCATTTCAAAAGGCTGGTCCGCCACCCAGGTATGAAAAGCGGCTTGGTTTGAAAGTAACTTCTGTTTGGCCTTCATACATATTTACCGTACAAATAATAGACAATGGATCTTTTTTGCCTACAAATTTTTTATGAATTTTGCCAATATGCCTGCACCTAGTACTGTAGTTTAGGGTTGACTTGTGAGTTTTATTTTCTAGTGTAGTTATGTCACAGTGGATTAACAGTTTATATTTGTCCCCTGTGTTCATTACATGTCCTCATCCTTCTGTTTGTTTCTGAACAGAATATCGCTCTTCATGGGCAGCACCAGCAGATCCACTCAAGAATGGCCAACCATGACAGCAGCATAGTGATCCAGCAGGCCCTGCCCTCGCCCCAGTCCAGTTCTGTCATCACTCAAGCCCCTTCCACCAACAGACAGATTGGGTAAGTTGTGCCTCTCATGTGTGTGTCTCTGGTACAACGTTCAATAGGCTAGTGTTTGATATTAGTCCAAGGTCCATGCCGCTGTTTGCATTTCTCCTATCAGCCTACAGCAGCCGACTGCACAAGGTGGAGAAGTAGTGATTATGTTCTTCAAAAGACTGAGTTTAAGTCTAAGTTCTGTCCTATCATGTGGGCAGCAGTGAACAACAGCTGGATTCTTAAATTCAGATTGGCGTTTTTATTGAAGTACCTTAAAGGAACAGTTCACGCAAAAATTAAAAATTTGCTGAAAATGTACTCACCCTCAGGCCATCCAAGATGTAGATGAGTTCCTTCATCAGAACAGATTTGGAGAAATTAAGCACTACATCACTTGCTCATTAATGGATCATCTACAGTGAATGGGTGCCATCAGAATGAGACTCCAAACAGCTGGTAAAAACATCACAAGAAATCCACATGACTCCACTACATCAATTACCATCTTGTGAAGTAAAAAGGTGCTTGAAATGAAAACTTGAAACCATAGTTTATAGCCAAGATTAGTCCATAATCCCCCCAAAAAAAACACTTTCTCCAGTGAAAAAGTCCATCATCTGGTGTTTAGAATCGAACTCTGGTGTTCAAGAAACTACTTGATTTTTTTCTCCTGATTAGGATACACAACTTTTTCAATGGAGAAAGCAATATTAAGGATAGAGATCTCATAGTTTAGCTGGAAGTAACAGTTTGAAGTAAAAAAAAAAAAAAAAAAGGTTTAATGATTCATGTGTTTATTACAAACGTGCTTGTCTATTACTTGTGGATTATTGTGATGTTATTATCAGCTGTTTACACTCTCATTCTGATGACACCCATTCACTGCAGAGGATCCATTTGAAAGTGATGAATTGTAATGCTTAATTTCTCCAAATCTATTCCTATGGAGAAACGAACTAATCTACATCTTCAATTTTCAGAATTGATTTGTATTTTTTGGTGAGCTGTTCCATTCATGTTGAGTGTCAACATGTCATCCTAAAAGGATAGCCATCCAAAATTACAAATTCTGTCCTCATGTACTCACCCTAATATTCCAAATTAGATTTTTAAGAGCAAGGTTAGACTCAGCGACTAGATGGGGGTCAAAGTGAAGATAGGCCTTTGGTGAGGTTTTGCATTTCACACATTCGAAGTTTCATATACGCATATATTTCATAGACACTCTCACACACTTTTACCCAATAAAAAAGGCACATTGCTGACTACATGTTAGAAACACCTCTTAAAAAACATTCACGGTGATGAAATATTCAGCATTTGATCAGCAAATCATTATTTAATGCTAAAACAGTTTTAAGAAATGAGCAAAGTCTCCTTGAAAGGGCACATTCTCACATTCCTGCGAAGATTGTAACACTCTGTGGCTGTTCCATGCTTTTGGTGTGTGTGTGTGTGTTTGTGAATCTTTCCAGTTGTCCCTGCAGTGACTTTTAAAGTTCTCTGTGTCGTGCAGCCAGCTTGGGTGTGTCCCACAGTGATGAAATCAGTGGTGCAGCTCTGGTGGGGATATCAGCTTTTTGGGATGACGCCCCTCTTGCGCAAACACATCCCACTGCTGACCCGTCTTTCTTTTTTCTCCAACAGTCTTTCTCTCCCTGTCTCTTTGTTGCGTCAGAATGTGCCCTGTCTGCAATATAATCACCACCTGAAACACACTTTTCGAACACATGATGGGCCGCAGGGAGAGGATGGTATCATTTTCGGCAGTGGTGGAGGTTTAGGATGAAGATTAGAGGGTCAGGTCTACAGCTGACACCAAAATCACAGATTTGTTATGCATAATAACAGATTTTCTGAAACAAGATGTTTCATAGTGAAACTGTCATGTAGCAAGTTGATATATGGGTATAAGTTGCTTAAAGTATGGAGGAGCTTATATCTAAAAGCAGTCGACAATCAATAACACACTCTTTATTTAATGCTTGTGTATGTGTTTGATGATTTTTGTGAGGCGTCTGAAGGAATACTACATATCTCCGTGCCGTGCCAATGGTGAGAAAGGATAGGGCGGAGGTGCCTAGATTGGACAGCTTGTGAATATTGGATGGAAGGCCTGTCAGTCAAGTTGACTGATGGTCTGACAGTGCATTTGTTCTGGGAAAGAGATGGAATTACAGTCGAAGAAAGAGAGAGGATAAGAGACAGGGAGAGACTGGTTAGTTCTTCTTTCTTTGCTGCATTAACTTTTCTTGTCATTGGTAGACACTCAAAGATTGTTAAATGATCAAAAGAAAATTGTACAGTAAATCTGTAAAGAAGTTTTGAAAAATGCATTGAGTTTCTCGTTTGCATACCATCTGCACAATAGATGGGTTTCGTCTGGGTCAGGGGCAGTAATGCTAAATGCTGCTATGAATGGGAAGTGAATATAAATTCATGCAGAGCATATGCAATGTTTTTGTGTTGGAACATGAGTGTGCATGTGCTAAAGCTGTGAAGAAACCATTTATAGCACTCATTATGGATGGACACTCATGCAGCTCAGATATTATAAAGTCCTCTGTCTTTTATGGAAATTGTATATTTTATTGAGAGAAGCTGTGTTAGTCTTACAGTAATTGGTCAATATCCTGAAACTTGTCAAGAACTTGTATAGGTCACATTTTAGACCAAAATCAAACAAAAGAAATACAAAATTATATCTATACAAAATTGTATATACAGTATATATATATATATATATATATATATATATATATATATATATATATATATAATTTTTAGGTTTTGTTTTGTTTTCTTGTTTTGTCTTTCTAATGCAAATGAGTAATTGAAATTAGTAAATATTTATTATTGTGATATTAGTGTTATTTGTTACAGTTTTTGTTGATATTTTAAATTAGATTTTTTAATTTTTTATTTTCTGTTCTCATTTATATTTTAGTTTTAGTGATTTTGGTTGTGCTTTTGGTGTTTTTTAATGTTTATAAATTTAAATTTATATTTTTATACAATTATATTAATTCTTAGTTTATTTATTTATTTTAGATATTTTGGTAAACTTAAAAAATGAGAAATGTTGCCTTGGAAATTAGCTGAAATAAAATATATATTTTTCATATTTTATTCTATTTCGAGTAACAATGTTTTTTTTTTTTTTTTTTTTTTTTTAAGTTAACAATAATAACGGTACTGCTTTTGGTAAAAAAATGTTAACTTTAAAGTACATAAAGCATTAAAGTAATGACAATTTGAATGACACTGTTACTTTTTTCCTTTTAGTTGTGTTGTATGACATGAATATGGAGAGTCACCCAAGCACAGTTTGCATTAATATCCTGAAATATGATTTTTCTGTAAATCTTCCTGGTTGGTTTTATATCTTTGTTTAATGTCTATTGAAAACTGCAACTCTCTAGGACTCCACAAGTGTGAGGGTGGTTGTTTTGTTATAGGCACTGTGGAGGTCAGGGGTCTGTGGTCAGGGGCCTATGGAAGTGTGTATCAGTGTGTTTGGAAATGTCCACCTCAGCGGGAAAAAAAAGCCTTTCATTCCCCTTAACACAGAAACTCCACTTCCCGCAGGAAGCCATCGAGGCCAGTTAGTGCCTCTGTCCACAAAAGTTGAATCTTCTCTTCCTGCTGCTCTGAACTGAAGAATCATACCTTTATTCAATTCAATTAAATTTCTAGTTTATTTGTATAGCACTTTTTACGATACAAATCATTGCAAAGCAAATTTACAGAAAATTAAGTTTCTACAATATTTAAAGTGACGTGACATTCAGCCAAGTATGGTGACCCATACTCAGATTTCGTGCTCTGCATTTAACCCATCCGAAGTGCACACACACAGAGCAGTGAACACACACCCGGAGCAGTGGGCAGCCATTAATGCTGCGGTGCCCGGGGAGCAGTTGGGGGTTCGATGCCTTGCTTAAGGGCACCTCAGTCGTGTTATTGCCAGCCCGAGATTCGAACCCACAACCTTAGGGTTAGGAGTCAAACTCTCTAACCACTAGGCCATGACTTCCCCAAAGGGCCACAACTTTATAAGTGTAGTAGATTATAAGTGGTGATCAGTTTATGTGCAAATGACAGGAATTTTTAGAAAAAATGTATACAAGACATAGTCAACCAGACGATTAACATTATTTATAGCAATTATAATGTAATTGTATAGTAAGTAGCAATATTTGTAAGTTCTGTATGTTTCAGGGTTAGCATCATCTGAGGTCCTCTGAGGGGTTGGAGTCATCTCTTCTCAGGTGATCTGGATCCAGACTGGAGCTTGTGTAAATCCTGTGGCAGAACAGAGAAACAAATAGAGACATAATTAGTGTAGATGCTGTTCCAACCAAGTAAAATTAATTAGTTTAACCCAAGCTAAAGAATAAGAATGCACATTTGATTAAATACAACTGCAGTCACAAATTATGAGATGCATTATTCGAATGCTTGGCGAAAGAGATGCGTTTTTAATCTAGATTTAAACAGAGAGAGTGTGTCTGAACCCTGAACATTATCAGGAAGGCTATTCCAGAGTTTGGGAGCCAAATGCAAAAAAGCTCTACCTCTTTAGTGGATTTTGCTATCCTAGGAACTACCAAAAGTCCAGCGTTTTGTGACCTTAGGGAGCGTGATGGATTGTAACGTGGTATAAGGCTAGTTAAGTACACAGGAGCTAAACCATTTAAGGCCTTATACGCAAGTAGTAATAATTTGTGACTGATATTACAGAACTTAATAGGTAGCCAGTGCAGAGACTGTAAAATTGGGTTAATATGATCATATTTTCTTGACGTGGTAAGGACTCTGCTGCTGCATTTTGGACTACCTGTAGCTTGTTTATTGAAGAAGCAGGACAACCACCTAGAAGTGCATTACTATAGTCCAGTCTAGAGGTCATGAATGCATGAACTAGCTTTTCTGCATCAGAAGCAGGTAGCATATTTTGTAGCCTGGCAATGTTTCTAAGATGGAAGAATGCAGTTTTTGTAACATGGGAAATATGGTTTTCAAAAGATAAGTTGCTGTCTAATATAACACCCAGATTTTTGACTGTAGAGGAAGTAACAGTACATCCGTCTAGTTGCAAACTGTAGTATACTAGATTCTGTGTACTGTTTTTTGGTCCAATAAGTAATATCTCTGTCTTATCCGAATTTAACCCTCTATGGTACGCAATATGATATCAGTGAGGAAAAAAATATTTGTTATGTTTTTCCTGCTTAAAATTGGACACTATAACAGTATCAATAAACATAATAATTATTTTATAAATTTATTTATTAATTAAAAGTTTGTTGCTTCAAGGCAACATTGTACCACAATGGACAAATTGAAACATTTGACATTTTCATGAAGAAATAATTTATATATTTACTGAAATCATCAATTTCTTTAACTAAACACTTGAACAAACACATTTATCAAGTTTTTAATGAATTACACATTTCATATTTAATAAAAAGTAACATTTATAATCCAGCTGTTGCCCTCAGGCAACATTGTACCATCGTGGAACGCAAACCATCATATCATCAAATTATGATATCAAAACATTACAATCGGTGTTGTTTCAAGTTAAAACATTAACAATCACCATAACCTTATCCTAATATGAACCTTATCCTAACAAGCATGCACATACTGTACACACACACAAGGATCTGCATGTACACGAGCACTTACACAAAATCTCCTTCCTCACTAATGGCACCTCGCTGCTTGTGAAAGCTGAGGAAGCAATTCCTCTCAACACATTTTGAGCACTGCACTTTTACAATGCCTGAACAACCTGGGTATTTGCATCTACCTTTCCAAAGAGGACAATGACCGGTCTGAACAATGCAAACCAGTGTTGATGGTCGTGGTTCTACAGGGGTTTTTGGACGCTTCTCAGGCTGTTCTTCCTCAGTGTGCTGTGATGGTCTCCCTCTTCTCTTCAAGGTCTTCTTCTCCATACAGAGACATCCTGCAACTTCAGCTTTGAATTTTGCAAGGCTGCTCACATCCTTTGGGGGGATGCCACAGTCTCAACAACAGCAAAATCAAACATGCGGAAGACCACTCGGTGATACCACTTTTTGGATCGAATCTTTGTTCTGTAGAGGGCAATGAGGGAGTCTAGTAGATCAACCCCTCCCATACTTTTGTTGTACTTGGTGACAATGCTTGGGCATTTCACCTGGACTGTTGTCTTCTTTTTTTGTCCCATCTCATCACAGTGGTTGCTGGATTCGCTGACGCAAAGGTGGAGAGGAGAGTGACTGCTCGATTATCATGCCACTTCACAGCCCTAAGAGCAACCCCATTGTAAATGGTCTCCTTTTCCTCAAAAGCCCCCCTTCCTTTCCTTTTCATGTCCTATGTTACCACTAGCGCCTATGTCAGGCTGCCCATTGCAAGGAGAGATACACCCAGTGTATACCTCAAAGTTGTAGACCATGCCACTGCTATCAGCAAGAACAAAGACTTTATATCCCCAGCGTTTTGGCTTCTGGGATTGTACTGTTTCATGGGGTTTTTTCCCTTGAATGGCACAATTTGTTCGACCACACAAAGATTTTCATCAGTTGGGATTGCTTGGAACTGCTCCAAGAGGGATGTCAGCAGTGGGCGCACCTTATACAGCTTGTCATAAGCTGGTTCTCCAATATGGAGTATTCAAACCTAGTGTATTCAAACCTAGTATGCCTGGTATGGCCTTATGAGTTTCCATTATTGTACAATGTTGCCTCAAGGCAACATGCAGTTTTATATAATTTCCTATGATATATTTGATGATATATAATGTAGATTTTTCTGAAAATACTTCTTTACTAACCAATGAAGGTGATTCAGATTTTTTGTAGCTGATTATCTGGACAGAAATGAGTGGAAAATGCCTTTTTCAGTGGAGAAAATATGGAGCCATGTGACATGTGCACGTGTGCTGAAAGAGGGAACAAAATGAACCCATGTGGGTCATGTGACCACTCTTTTGCATTTTCATTGGTTAAATACGAGTTCCCCTCACCTTAGAGAGCATTGAACAATTACATTTTATTAAGTTTTTATATAAAAAAAGCTAAAATAGACTATGTTGCCTGGAGGCAACACCGTACCATAGAGGGTTAATAGGAGGAAATTATTGGTCATTATTTAACTAAAAATCCTGAATGATGCAGTTTTGACGTGCATGATTTAGAAATACTTGGCTGTTGTGAAATGTTAATGTCTACATATTATACAATTCCTAGAAAAGGGGGGTAAATCATCAATTCGGCATATAAACATGGTGTATCGGATGGAAAGCTTGCATCAGAGTAGCTGGAATGTTACTATTTTCTATGGTGAACATCAGCTATATATATATATATATATATGAAACTGTTTCATCTGAGAAGACTCACTATTCAGGGGCTATTGTATTGTTTGTTCATCTAGTACACAATCCACTCACCTACTGTATGTTTCGTTGTTGGGGGATTTCTGTGGTGAGTACTCAGCTTGTCTGCTTACTAAGAATGTATTGTTCCTGTTTTTGAGAGAAATCTGGTTAAATGATCAGAAATAGAACAGGCAATATTTACACACACACACACACACACACACACACACACACACGCAAGCACGCACACACACACGCGCACACACACATACACACACACACACACATACACACACACACACACACACACACACACACACACTTCGATAAAAGAATTTGCAGTACTTATTTCCAGATACAACAGGTAGCAATAAAAAAATGAAATAAAATAAAATAAAATAAAACCCCTCTCTCTACAAATGTAATTAACTGTACAGTGATCATGAATGACTGCATTAAGCTTAATCCAGGATCCATCTGCTTTCTGGGTTTTTTTTAGATGTGAAGATCGACAGAGTTACATAGCGTCCATTGAATTAGGATAACAAGTCATTTTCATTGCTCCGCCATGTTTACTGAAGAGATTGGGAGGCTTGGAATCAATTAAGATTGGCTTTCCTCAAGTCTGCCTGCTTAGCAGGGCTCAGGCGGGGGCCCACAGCTGTGAAACCCAAGGACCCTCAACCCCCAACTTTTCCTGTGATTCTGCAAGCGTTCCTCTGCTTTTCCCCCTTTATGCGCACTTGCCCTGCTAAAAACGCTGTCATATGTTGTGCTTTGGATGCTAGCTCCTTGCACAGGATGCTAATATACCGTAGGGATCTTATAATCAACCTAATGTCTTCCAAACTTCTGTGATTAACTTTCTTCTGCGGAACACAAAGATATTTTGAAGAATGGTCCAGCTGTAATTTTGAACACCATTGTCTCATTTAATTTTGCATGGCTACAGTATGATGGTTCACAAGGTAGACAAGCATCAAACCAGCACTAACCAGCATGAACCTGGTCTTTTCAGGAGGCAATACAGTCCCTACAGAGGTAGGAGGTGGGTTGGAGACCATCAGAGAGGCATTTTGACAAAAAACAGTTATAAGACCCTTCTGGACTAACAGAAAAAGAAAAATGGAAAGACGGAGCACAGGGAATCTGAATGTCATGACTATTCAAATGATCTGAATGCTCGCTGCTTGTGAAACACTAACATCTGTTCCTAAGTCATGTCAGTGTTAAATATGTTAGACATAGTCATTCGGCTTGAGATAAAACATTGTGAGGGGGCTCAGCCTCTTTGACTGAGTGATAAGAAAGTCCAGGGGTTAGAGAACATTACTGGTAACAGCGAACACTAAATGTAACTAGTGTTTGAATGGTGGCTGTACTGAAGAAGAGATGGATATGGGAGTTCAGCAACAATAGGTCTTTTCTTCTGGAGCTGTGGTGATTGACATTGACAATTTTAGTTGAAACTCTCTTGCGACAGACAATATAATAGATACTGGATGGCAAAGCCAAACAAAAGAAGCATGCTAACAGTTAGCGAATTAAGCTAATTAAGACTTTTATCTTCATAAATCAAAAGAATTCTTGTTTTTCCAGCCCATTTAAAAATAAATGAACACACAGCAAAACTAAAGGGGCAAAATGCATGCTAACAGTTAGCATTCTAAATAACTTCATAAAACAAAAATAAATAACTGCGTTGTACGGCACACTTCCTTTTCTATTACTAAAGAATCAGACAAAAAATCCCCATGCTGACATAAGGAAGAGCGTATGAATTTTATTTTCCTCCATCAGAGTTTCCTAGCTTCAAAAGGTTAGTTCCTCTCATGCATGATCAAGAAAAAGCAATTTATTTTGTATGTGTCTAATATATAAATGTGTATATATATAATAATTAATAATAATAATTAAAATATATTAAATATGAAATGTCATAATGTATTGCTGTTTGTAAAATGAATAATGATTGCTTATTTTATGCATTGGACTATTAAAAGAATTGTGAAAACCTCAGTGTGGCAGCAGGATGTTCTGGTAGCTCCACTGCAAATTTGATGCCATTTGAAAGTGGAAGCAAACCTGAACTGCTCCCTTTTCTGCTGTGCCTGCAATTTGCGTACTTGTGTGTTTTCACACCTCTAAACATATTTTCACACCCATGAATAACAGGAAGATTGTGAGGTATTTTGGTGGCTGAAAAGGAACCTGTGCACTTCAACACAACAGCATGAGATGCAGTGACTCAGTGATGGTAACCTGCCTCAACCAGAGGCTGTTAATGCATTCAGAGCACCTACTGAATTCTTAGCTACTGAAGTATGTTCTGTAGGTATACAGGCATGTCCATGCCATGTTAGCATTGCCCTTTGACCCACTTCACACGGAACAGGTTCAGTGTTTCATCAAAATCTAGTTTTCTTATAGATGAATACTGTAAGTATCCTGACATTCTACTCATTTGATATGCTAATTGCATCTTTTTCTATTAATTGTGCCTTTATCTCTTGTATTGTGACTTTATATCTGTAGTTTTTTTCTCTGAATTGTAACTATAGCTCACAATTTAATCATAACTAATGTCTCACTTTGTACTTTGCATGCAACATTTACTTTTGCAATTGTGAAATTATAAGTTTGCAATTATGAATTTATTTCTTGTAACAGTGATTATCTATTTCACAATGTGATTTTTTATTTTTCAAATGATTTAATTTCCTGTAATTTTTTACAGTTGCAACCATATAGTTCTCAACTGCAACTCTCACAGCATCTTACAGTGAGACATTGTCACAATCATGTCTGACTTTAAACTTTCTCATAATTAACTTATTCATGTGACTATATCTTACAATTTTATATGAATCTAAAATCAATAAAAAAAAAATATTTTTTTGTACTCTGTAAAAATATGTGACTTTTTATACTTTGAAACTGTAAATGTATTTCTTGTAATTTTTACTTCATATCTTATAGTCAGATTTTGTAGCTCACAATAGAAGCCGATTTTACATTTAATCTCACAGTTGCCTTATAATTGTGACTATGTCTCACAATTTGATGTACAGTTAATCATAAAAATTATTATATACTTTGCATATGACTATATCTTGCCATTATCTCACAGTGAGACTGCATTTACTGTAACTGGGGCATTTATTTATCATAATTGCAACCTTACATCTCACAGTGATACTTCATATCTCACAATATGACTATAGGGCTGATTTTAAACCTCATCATGATAACCTTTGTTTTTCTCTTATAAAAGGCAAGAAAGAAAACTCAATTATTGTTCTCTTAGGACACTGAAGTATCAGAATGCTCACGTACTACACAGTTTTATGCCTCCAACCTGTCAAAACTTGGTACTTGCTCTTTGGGATTGATTCACCCTAGCCGAGGCAGGGTGCAGTGTTGTTTTTGTACGAGGCTGCACAAGAGAGCCCTCCCAAATCCTTCCCCCCAAACCCCCCCAACCGGCTCCTCTTGTGGGCCAGAACACAGACATCATCGATTTCTTCATAGACCGCTTTCAATCACATTGATCAGAAATGCAGAGCCTCATTGCTGTGATTTAAACTTTGTGACCCCCTCTGATGGAAAAAACTAAACTGTGGTTGATGTTTTAGCTAATTACACCATGCGCAGAGAAAGCCAAAACTTGTTGTCATGCACCCTAAGAAGATCTTTCCATTTAGGGTGGCATCTTCTGGATATGCAGGATGTCTTGTGCATGTCTGAAAGAGAAAGAATTTTAGAGGACAGAAAGAGAGAGAAGACAGGCGGGCAGGATGTACATCTGAGCTGAATTAGAGTGAGCTCATTGTGTACGGCGTAGGGTTTAATAGTGCATTTGGAGAGGAACGCCCAGGCTCTGCTCCTCTCATTCCTGCACCACTGTGTCATCCCTGTCCACCACACAGACACATGCAGAAACACACACATACTCCTGCAAAGACAGAGAGAGAGAGAGAGAGAGAGAGAGAGAGAGAGAGAAACCCCTGGAGCAGACAACAGGAAGACAGGAACTGCTGGACAGAGGAAGAGAGGGATCAGGGGTAGATTGAAGATAGGGGTCCGAATATGAAAGGATGGAGAAGGGATGATAAAATAAAATCTGTCATATGGATAAAAATAAGAGGGACAGGTGTATTGTGGGGTCCATAAGTTTGAGATCACATTGAACACTTGTGATTTAAAATCTAACTTAAATTAGGAAGTAAACATCATTTTAGGACTATTTAGGAAAAGTAAAAAAAAAAAAGAAAAAAAAGAAATGTTATTAATAAATTTAAATCATTTAGTGTTTATGATCTTGCACTATTTTTAGGTCTTAAAAAAAGGATATTTATGACAATGACCGTGATCAATGACCAACTTGTCTAAATTTGTAGTGTAATTTGTAATTTACTATAACATTTGAGAAATACAAAACAGTATAATATCCGAGCTCCTATGTCCTTAGAAAACAAACTGTGGTGGTTCCATGGTTCATGATGGAATGAGATGGTGCTTTTGGTGTATATCATTGCATTGTAAAATGATCATATTCATCTACCATACATACCATACTTACATTGTACTTGAATACCGTGGTATTACCAAGATGCAAATTTCCAAAAAGACGTTTTCATGATATGATTTTATTTGAACAATGTGAAGGTGTTCAAGGTAAAAATTGTAGTCAACACAAAACAGCATTTGTAACCTGTTTTATATCCATAGTGTGACCTTTTCACAAATTTTTTTCAAAGATATTCATAGAAAACTGATTTAAGGATCTTATCCATTGGGATTTGGTGGGATCTTGTTAAGTTTTCTCTTGTGGTGTTATTTTTTTGAATTATACAGTATGCCTTAATCATTTACAATAAATGCCCCGATAAATACACGGCACAGTTCTTTTTTGTTCTTCACTCAAGAGGTTTGAAGTTTGTGTTTGCAAACGCTCTGGGTGCGGAATGTTTTCTGGAAAGTTTGTCCTGGCGAGCTGTTTCAAACGATCGAAACAAACTCCAACCAAACTTCGGCCAGATTTTATTTAAAATGACATCACACCCATTTGTTCTTCAGTATTGCTTGAAGTATATCTGGGGCGTAAGACTAGAATCATGTCATGAGAAAATAAATAGTGTCTATTTGAAATTTATGTTGACTTTAAGGCCTGCTCACACCAAAGCTAAAGACAACTATGGTAGTGTCTACTCCAATGCATTACAATATTCGGTTCATTATAAACTTGTGCTGCATTTATATCATCTGCTGCTTTAAATGCTTGAGCTCTTTAAAGTCAAATAGATTTATTGGCTGTGTTTTATCCTTTTATTCTTCATCAGTTGTAAAAAAAAAATCTTTCGGAAACTGATTCCAAATACATTGTTCCTGTGTGTTGTTATCATTACAGTTGTGGTGTGGAGACTGTGGACTTGCCTATTCTCAAAGAATTGGAATGATTATTAAAACTTTATAGTTATTATAGTTATCATCCTTGATGTGAATGTGCCTTTATTACGAAAGAAGCGGGTGTACAATTAAACACTTTCCCCTAATACACTCTGGAAATGTTACAGCAACAAAGAAGATTTTCTAACTTGAATGTTGGAGGTTTATCCACACTAGACAGGCTGTCTTGTCACAGTGAATTGTTTGAAATGCTATTACATGTCGTTTGCATTTCCATGGCTAAAAGCATAATCGATTAGCCATGAGAAGGTTTCAAATCATGCTGCTCTCAGTGTGATGAATTTGACAGACAGGTGGGGGGCGGAGCCTGAAACCTCCCTTGGTCAGTCATGCTGTAGAGCTTCAGCATAGTTTCAGTCACGGGAAGAAACAACTGGCTGGTGGTGAGCCAAACTACTGTGGGCTGTTTGTCTGTCTCTCTCTCTATCTTCTTCACACACTCTTTCTCTCTCAGCCGGCAGCGATGAGAGATGTATCCGTGCATAATTGGGGCTTTGTGGTGAGCTGTGCCATGCTTGTTTGCCTTGAGGTATTCCAGGATAAGTCTCTTGCTGTTGTTCTCATTGACAGGCCTCAACTTTACATGGGACTTAAGTCTATGTCGCCTGTCAACGAAGTCCCTCCTCCTAACAGTGCTATTTCACCGCCCCATCCCCAACGCTCTTTAATGAGACACAGGCTCCCTCCCGGCCCATCTCAGCTTGATTTATTTGATCAGATTCATATGATTCTACCCACTCTGCAGTCCTTGGGCCCGTGGCAAGCCCGCTCTCTCGCTCTCCCTCTCTGAGTGTGATTAAAGTGGTAAATCAGGGGCAGGTCCTGTGCCGTGTTTACTCGGAGCGCCAGGCAGCTGCAAGCTGTTTGGCCTCTCTCTGTTTCTCCCGCTGTTTAGGCCCATTGCCATGGAGACCGCACCACCGTCTCCCAGCGGCTGGAACCATGCCCCGGGCTGTTTTGGTTACATTCACAGAGCGAATGTAGAAAAAAAAGAAAAAAGAAAAAAAGAGAAACGTTTTTGCACCATCGCTGCTACAGTGTCTGCTCAAGTTAGTGTGGTGCAATGAGTAAGAGAGAGAAAGATAGAACATGGTATTTGGAGAGAGCGAGAAAGATTGTGAGAGAGTTTAGACCTAAAAAGAGAGATAGATGGGGGGGGGGGGATTTGTGCAAGAAGCCAAGAGCATTACATCATTGCTGGAGTGAAGTCAGAAGGGAAGGATATGAGTCAGTGGGCTGACTGTGCCTGGCTCTCTCTCTCTCTCTCTCGCTTTCTTTCTGGCTCTCGTCTCTCTCTCTCTCTCTCTCTCTCTCTCTCTCTCTCACTGAAGTGGTAGTTAATCCTCTTACACTGAAGTGACTTCAGTTGGGTATGTAGAGATGAATGTATGTGCTTATATCATCATTTAAACAACTTTATAATGTCTCTTACTTACTATGATTATGAAATATTATGTTTATACTATGTTTAGGACAGCCGTACAAAGGCTGCATGCAACATGTATTGCTTATGAAAAGGCTTGAATTGTGTGTAGAATCTGAACATTTTCTAAAATGCTTGGAATTCCCTTCTAGATTGTGTTCAAGAATGCATTGTTAGTTGCATTCCAGAATGGAGAATATATATCAATATCCAGAATAAAGACTTTTCTAGAATTACATTTTTTTCTTGATTAGGTATAGAATGCATTGAATATCACTGTCTAGAATTTTTTGATTTTTGTTAAGGGTTTTCTTCTTGCATAGGGCTGCCATACAAAGCCTAATGAAACATGTATTGCATAAGTAAAAGCTTGATTATGTGTAGCATCTAAAATTTTCAGTAATACATTGTATTCAAGAATTCATTGTATATCACTATCCAGAATCGAGAATCTACTAAATGTTCAATATTTTCTAGAATAGCACTGAATATCACTATTCAGAATCTTTTAGAATTTATAGTTTTAGAACATTGTCTTTTGAATTGGATTCTAGAATGCTTTGAAAGTCATCATCTAAAATCCACAAACTTTAAGGATACTAAAAATCAATCTAGTGTTTAACTTAGATTTTCATTAGATTTTCTAAAATGTAAAAGATTGAAATGTCACTAGCAGAAACTATTTTTTTGAAGTTTCTTTTAGATTGCCTTAGAATTTGTTGATTATGTGTCTGTGTAAAGCATTTTCAGATTTCTATGCAGTTTATATTCTATAATGCAGTAAATATGGCACCTAAATGTTACACATTTCTACAATGCTTCTAAAAGTGAGATTTACTAACAGTCATGTAATGCAATAAGTAAATTTACTGGTATTTATGCCATTATTTAATGTCCATTTTGTGCTTGCATGTCTGCAAGAGTTCATAATTTGTGCTCCTCTTGGTAGATTGCACTGGTAATTATAGAAATAATTGGGCTGTGTCTGTGTTCTTAATTTGCGCATTGTCAATAGATCACCTAAAGAGCTTTCCACTCACATAGGTGCTTTTATGGGATTGCAGTCTCATGCTAATTTGCCTTGTTTAGTATTATGGCCCTAAATCTTTTCAAATTCTTCAATTCTCTATTTTCTTTTAGATTCTGTTCTAGAATGTGTCTGTGTAAAACTAGAATTATTATTCCCTATTATGCTCTATAATGTAGTAAATATGTCCCTAACTACAACTTTTACATTTCTAGACTGCTTCTAAATCTTCAAAGATTCTTCATAATTTTCCTTTAGATTCAGTTCTAGAATGCAGTGAATATGTTACTAGTACCTAAAAGGTAGAAACTTCTAGAACTCAGTCAAATCTTCTTCTTCAATTCTTCAAGAATGTTTATTTTAGATTCTCTTTAAGGGCCATTCATTGTGAGTGCATTTCTGAGTAAATCATTCTCCAAACCATTCTTGCATAAATGGCTGCATTAAACTGTATGTGGCAATTTCACAATGATTTAAACAAAAAAATGGTAAGGCCACCTATACTCTCTACTAGAATGCATTATGTATTGTTTGTAAATGCTTGATTAAGTCACAATCAGACTGTAGTTTACACTGTGATGTTATAACCCTATATGCAAGGAGAGTTTAGAGTGACATCTTAATCTCTCTAAGACTTGAGGCTCTCTAGGAAGGTCAGTGATGTTGGGTTTGGTGTCTGTTAACTCAGAGAGGGAGTGATAGTGGTGGATCTGGCTGAAATCGAGAGAGAAAAACAGAAAAGAAAGCAAGGAATAGAAAGGGAGGAGTGATGTCATGTTGGAACAGGAGTGTGTGTAATGTGAGAGGATAGGGTCAGGATTGCACTGTGTGTGAACATATGCCCACCCCTCACCCTATGGAGGTCTTATTATCCCCTCTGAAATGACAGCCTGTCATTAATATATAATATACACTACACCATACACACAGACAGTCATGCACTTGACATATACCCACATGAGCAGTAATTCTGGGAGTATAGAAAGTTTTTGTCTTGTGATATTTTGCCCTTTCAAAACAGGTTCGTTCTTTATTCTCTGCTGACACACACTTTTTATTTCTCTCTCTTGCTGAGTAGCAGGTGAGCGAGTATGACAGGGAACCTGTACAGCGTCTAAAGCGTCTTTCTTCCCGTTGGCCAGGTTGAGCTCTTAATTAGGAGCGTTTCCTGTTCGCTGAGTTTTAATGTGCAGCGGGACTGGCCCGTAGAGAGTTGCCCCGCTCTCTGTTTCCCACTCTCTTTTTCTTTCAGGCCAAGGCTATTTTTTTTCTTCACACTATTTTGGCTGAATGGTTGTTCAGAGCTGTTCTGTGGCTATTCTCCACCACAATAATGTAAATCCTTTTTCACCTTCTAAAAATTCCCTTATATTTATTATACACTAGAAAACAAAAGGAGACGAGCTCAGGTTGCCTCTGAATATGCATACAGTACTTGCCTACTATAAAGTAGAAAAACAGTATGTGAAAAGTGTGGTGTGTCCAAGTTTATAGTATTCATAAAACAGTATGCAAATAGTATCTGAATTACTTGCTAATTTGACCAAGAAATTAAAGTGTGTGTCCAATTGTTCCACAAGACCATGGGAGAAGAGTTGTGGATGTTAGTGAAGAGACGAAACTTGACAAAATGACAACATGGTGAATATAGTATGTCTGGATTACATTCATACTACACACATTTATGCTTAAATAGAATGCACTTTTTAAAAATCGGAAAGTAAGTACTTGAATTAAAATGTCTATTGTGAGGGAATGTGATTTGATGTGATTCGACACAAATGACAATATGTCAGAATGTTAATGACCGTATGTGCATGTGTGTGTGTGTGTGTGTGTGTGTGTGTGTGTGTGTATACATACACAGTAATCATGCAGTGTAAATGCTGCTATTTAGGCCAGATAAATACAGGTATTTGTTCAGGTGGGGACCCCCTCCTTTCCCTTTCAGCTGTCCGTCAGCTCTCCAATCAGACTGAAATAATGCTTGTCATCTGAGGCTAAAGGTTATTCAGACAAACTGCGTTTCTCCATACTGTGTGGTGGTCCAAATCTATAGGTGGTATAGTGGGGAAGTTAGTGAATGCTATATTAAACACATTCTCCCTAAATATTGATGCGGTCAAGGAAAGTGTAGTGCTGGCAGCTTCGTACCAACCCAGAGAGGAAGTTGTGTGTTCGGAATTACATATTGCGAGCCACACCTGAGGCTCTGTGTAGTACATTACTTCTATGAGAGAACGTTTCATAGATTGTATTATGCTATTAAACTCTCTCGTGAGTTTGCAGACTATGAGAGAGATTTGTAACAATCCACCTCAATCCACATGTCCAATTCACCTCTGCATCTTTTTTGTATTCATCCACACCCATGCTTTCATTGAAGAATGTAGGGTTTGATTAGCCTTGAGGCAAGAGCCAGTAAATTGCCACTCCATTGAGTGCTTCCAGCACAATGTCTCTTGCTGGGAAAGCCATTCTGCATTGTTGCGCATGCCTGACTATCTTAAAGGGATAGTTCACCCAAAAATGTAAATTCTGGTATTAGGATCAGTGACATGAGAATATTGAAAACCTACACGCCCTCAAAACTGTGTTTTAAGGTCAATATGTGTCTAAAATATCAGATAAATAAATATCTGATATGGACATCCTATAAATACATCCTAAAAACGTACAACATGAGGATGAGTAAATGCTAACAGATTTGTAATTTTTCTATGAACTATACCTTTAAGTAAGACCGAATGAGGCACTGAAAATTCTTGGGAACAATGACAAATCAAAAATGAGAACTGAATTCTATATGGTACAATTTCCTAATAAATGTTTTTTCTTGTCATTTTTCTTCTGAAGTTTCTTCTGATGAAAAACCAGTTCGTCTCACATTTCCTTCATTTTTCTTTCTCTTTTGGTTCTCTTTCTTAGACCAGTGCCTGGTTCCCTTTCCTCGTTGTTGCACCTGAGGAACAGACAGCGACAGCCGCTGCCGGCCTCCATGCCTGGCACGTTGCCTGACCCGACTATGCAAGGATCGTCTGCTGTTCTAATGCCTGTGAGATCATAAATAAACCCACAAACACACACAATGCATTTACACATCCCAGTCATGGTTTCCTGATGCCTCCAGATGCTGCAACTGAAATGCATTAATACTCACACAAGCTAATCTTTAATAGACATTCTCGTGCTTTTCTCAGCAGTCTGCTTTATATTAATGCCTCTTCCAGTGCTGTGACCCATATCAGCGGCGCATCGGCTGAGGTTGTATTTTCTAGCAATGCTCAATCTCTTTTAATTCTATTTCAGATATGTCAATAGGAACCTGAAATCAGGCTGAGTGTATGTGTGTATGTGAGAGTGTGTGTTTGTGTTTGAGGGAGCTGCCCATATCAGGGTTCTAATGACATGACACATGTTCTCATTGTAACATAAGCCAGTCCATGTTGGCTATTGAGCTAAAAGCAGTTGATTGAATTAAACTACGACGTTTTTTTTTTCAATCTCGATTGACATCCCAGGAAAGGGGTGCCGGGTGGGGTGATATTTTTATACCAAATATTCCTTCAATAATTACAGCGGACTGCTGCGCTTTCAGCCTACGATAGGTCATCAGGGGTTTGGAAAGATGGGTCGAAGGGAGATCTTGGAGGTCTTGGGTTTTTAGTAACAGGACTCCCAGTCTCCACACACACACACATACACACTCACACTCATTGAAAGTACCATTTTACAGTTTTTTCTCACCTTAAACTGAGCGTAAATCACCAGAACACTCTTTGTATGAGCGCAAAAATCTAAAACCTCAATTTGAGCCTTTCGGTCACCTTTAGTTGAGATATTCTAAATTAAGATATTCTGTCTTTCTCACAGAACTGAGCTTTGGTTGAGTCTGTGGTCTTGTTGATAGTCTTATTTAAAGCTTCACACTTCTGCAGTATTCAGCTTCTTTTCTTAGCTTGTCTTTGACTGCTGCTAGTTTTTCCCACAGAGTTGCGGAATATGTGTAGACCCACAACAGCCACACACACAACAGCCACACACACACACACACACACACACACACACACACACACACACAATGCAAACTTGTCTCTTAAGTAAAGCTAATACCCTAATACCCTAAAATTATATTGTTATGAAAACATTAAATATGAAATGGTTATATTTTTGCCTCAAGACAAGATTTGATCATTTCATTAGCCAGAGAAGTAAGCTTTAATTAATTCTAGTAACGTTTTTCAGTAATATTGTTGCCAAATATTTGGAACATGCATTCACATTTATACTAATTTTTGTCTTTTTTATTAAAGTTGTTTCAAGCATTGATGTGTTACTGTGATACTGAAGTAATATATTCACATTTGTGGGTACAGATGGAGAGGCAAATGTCTTTGGGGTCTAATATGATGGGCATGCAAGGCCCCGCCCACAGCGGCTCATGCTCCTCCCCTCATGTCCCATCCATGCACTCAGAGGCAAAGCTGGTGAGTCAGTCATACACAAACACACACACACTTACATATTTTCCATTTTTGCCTGCCTTGTATGAATTGAGTTCATTTTTATCTACTGTTATTGTTACAGAACTAGTCACCCATATAAGATACACAACAGGTGCATGTATAAGCTTGTATTTCTACATGTATTTCTTTCTGTCGCTCAAATGCATATGCACACATACACAGACACACACTCACGTCTTTCTCTTTTATATTGTGATGTATGCCAGCTTGTCTGATGTATATCTCGATGCCCTGAACATACACTTGTGCCTCTGCTGCTTGTTAGCACTAGTTCAGCATGGTGGTGATCTCATCAGAAACAAAGCAGCCAGTCAGAGCTCTCAGAGAAAGAGAAAGAAACAGACTGCTGGAGAAATCGGGAAGGAGGGTCCAGTAGTTTTCTGTAGGAATGGAAAGAAAAGGAATATGTTTTTTATGCATTTCATCAATATGTACCGATGACAAACTGATTTATATTTCTCTAGTAGCTACAAGAATGTACTAAACTTACACCACACACAAGCTGTCAGTGGATTTGACTGCTAAAAAAATCAAAGCGTCAAAAAAACTGCACCATTTTGAATATTCCGTCATTACTCACTTACATATATGCAAAAGGAGATCTTTACAGAATGTTCTGGCTGCTTTTTCCATAAAGTGAAAGTAATGATGAGGAGAACTTAAACTATGTCAAAAAGTTGCTTTTTAAACTTATAAACTGCAATAAAAAAAAAAAAAAATATGTTACATTTATGTAAAAAAAAAAAAAAACGGAAGCTGTGGTTGCAAGAGCCTTTTAAGTTTTATGTAATAAAAATATAGATTATAACCAAGTGATAACAAATCAAAACAAAATGAAAAATAAAATTTGTAATATTTTTAAAGAAAAAACATTCAGTGTGATTTGTCACACAGGGAATGGGAATTCTGGGAATTTTAATTTACAGTTTTTCCCTGTAAATTATGAGATAACTGCATTTATCAGTATTTTACTGTAAAATTACATGAAATGTCAAATTAGATCTATA